>NC_083588.1:20067111-20262111 GCF_027579695.1 Neoarius graeffei
GACTGTCCACGATGTTGACAGTCTGTTGGAAGCTGCTATTACTGTTTTGCATTTGAAAGGTGCACTATGATTGGTCAAGCAGAGAAATCGTGTTCTGTGGAAGATCAGTAGTGTTTGTCATGTTTTGGAAAGAAAGGGGATATACAGAAACATGGCAAATATCGCATTTTTCATAAAATTGATTTTGGAACTTTGAATAGCGATCACATGTCAAACTTCTTTCGTTGGGAACTTGATAGTTTTGAAAATGGTGCTTATGTTTTTGAACCAAAATCTTCATATCATTCTCTTCATCACCCCAACTAAGTCCACCTCAATTCCCCCTTGTATGACAGAGTTGGCTTTCCTAATAAGCCTTTTCAGCCTGTTAGCATCCCCAGGATACAAGTCTCCACAGGAAGTACAGCTGACTTTGGCCCTTCTTGTAAAGGGCTTTTGTGTTCTTAGTCCACTTCAGCCTGTCGTCTAGGTGCACTCCAAGGTATTTGTAGGAGTGATCTACCTCAACGTCTTTTCCATGAATGGAGATAGGGTCAGAGTACACTTATTCCTGCAGAAGTCCATGACCAGCTCTGTTATCTTTCTGAAGTTTAGCTGCAGATGGTTCAGGTTGCACCACTCAAAGAAGCCAATTACCAGTCCTCTGTATTCTGCCTCCTGTTACCCATTGATACACCCCACAATGGCAGAGTCATCAGAGAACTTCTGAAGGTGGCATGACTCTGAGTTGTACATGAAGTTGGAGGTGTACAGGGTGAAGAGAAAAGGGAAGAGGACAGTCCCCTTGGGGATGCCTATGCAAGTCATTTTCACACACAACAGTCACCTAGAGTTTACTCAGAATGGTGCAGTAAAGAAGAAAACATCCAGTAGGTGGGATTCTGCAAACGGAAATGCCTTGTTGATGAGAGAGATAAACGGAGAATTGTCAGACTGGTTTAAGCTGACAGAAAGGCTACAGTAACTCAGGTAACCACTCTGTATAATTGTGATGAGCAGAAAAGCATCTTGGAATGTACAATATGTTGAACCTTGAGGCTGATGGGCTACAACAGCAGAAGACCACATCAGGTTCCACTTCTGTCAACCAAGAAATCTGAGACCGCAGTGGGCACAGGCTCACCAAAACTGGACAGTTGAAGACTGGAAAAACCCAGCCTGGTCCAATGAATCTCATTTTCTGCTGAGGCACACAGATGGTAGTATCAGAATTTGGCACCAATGGCATGGATCCATAGACCCAACCTGCCTTGTGTCAATAGTCCAGGCAGGCAGAGGTGGTGTAACAGTGTGGGGAATGCTTTCTTGGCACACTTTAGGCCTATTAATACCAATCATTCATTGCTTAAATCCACAGACTATTTGAATATTGTTGCTGAACATGTACATCCCTTCATGGCCACAATTTACCCATCTTCTAATGGTTACTTCCATGATAATGCACCATGTCACAAAGCAAAAGTAATCTTCAACTGATTTCATGAACATCACAAGAAGGTCATTGTTCTTCAGCCACTGAAAGAACAGGAGATTCACAGCATGAAAGTGCTGAGTAGCCAATACCCAGTATTAGAATAGTGTTTCTAATAAAGTATTGGATGAGTGTATACCAGAAAAATAGCTACAGATAAATTGTCATGCTATGAGGAGTAATTTTCTAAACTAAGCTTCTAAACACATCTAGTCAATATGAATGTGGACAAAAGATAATGAGATAAGAGAAAATGGACACAAATAGTGTTTTGAATAAGTCAATGTAAGTGACAAATAGAAAGCACAAACTTACTTTCGGAGTTTAGCACAAACTCAAACTGTAGTTTATGGCAGTAGGTGAAGGGCTCTTGGCAGAGGTGTTGGCCCTGATGCGACCTGCAGGGCCATTCACTTCCTTCTGTGTTGACAGCATTACTGAGCATGAGGGACACTGAGAGAAGAGGTAGTTTCTGTTCCAAAGTTTGGTGACCTCTGTAAATTGTGCACTGGTGACCACTTAGCTTCTCCTGCTGGAATATCTCACCCATAATTAATCTCCAGGGTCTAGAGGGTCCTGCACTGAGTTCATTAACTAGGCCTGGGCTGGATACCAGTACTCAACATGCTAATGGTTTTCCTTGAAAGCAAAAGCCATGTGTATGTATTTGAAACAACAGGTGCAACGAAACTTATATATATTTCTTAAAGAGCTGGATGTAGATTCAGGATCATTTGAAGGCCACCCTAAAATTATTATTATTTTTAAAATATTGCTCAGGTATTCCTCAATATAAAGACAAGCCCTTTAGAATTATTTTAGAATAGCCTACAGAATTTTACACATATGAATATAACAAATGCTGTGGAATACCTACAACCCCAAATCAGAAAATTTGGGATGGTACGTTAAAATTGAAATTAAAACTGAAAACAATTATTTGTAAATAATCTTTGACCTGTATTGCATTCAAAGCAAGACAGCAGCAAATTATTTGATGTTTTACCTTGTGAATTTTATTGCTTTTCAAAATAAACACATTTCAATTTTGATTCTTGCAACACATTTAAAAAAGATGGGATGGTAAAGCATTTACCACTTTATAAAGTTGTCATTCCTTCTCACAACACTTAAAAGATGTTTAGGGACTGAAGACACCAAGTGATGAAGTAGTTCAGATGTTATTTTGTGCAATTCATCCTGCAAACAGGTTTTAAGGTGTGTCCAGTGCCGGGTAATCACTGTTATATTTTTCATTTCAAAATTCACCACACATTGTGGAGAGAGTGGGCAAGCACCCTTTCCTTCCTCAGCCATACCTTTTGTGTGCAGAATGTGATTTTGTCTTATTTGTGTCTTATTGAAATATCCCTGGAAAAGATGTTGTCTTGAAGGCAGCATATGTTGCTCCAAAACCTCAATGTACTTTTCTACATTAATGCTGCCATCATAGAAGTATAAGTTACCTTTGCCAAGGGCACGGACACAATCCCATACCCTGATTTTTGGACTTGTTGCTGCTAACAGTCTGGATGGTCCTTTTCAACTTTGGTCTGGAACACACAGTATCCATTTCTTCCAAACAAAAAAAACAAACAAAAAAACCCCACAAAAAACCCCTGGAATACTGATTCTTCTGATCACAATACACATTTTCACTGTGTGATGGTCCATCCCAGATGCCTCCAAGCCCAGAGAAGTTGACAGCTCCTCTGGACACAGTTAACATAAGGCTTCTTTTTTGCACAGTAAAGTTTTAACTGGCATTAATTTTGTGGATGTAACTCCATCTTGTAGTACATGAGAAAGGTTTGCCGAATCCCGAGCCCATGTGGTTATATCAGCGGTAGATGGATGATGGTTCTTTATGCAGTGCCATCTGAGAGATCAGAAATCATGGGTGTTCAGTTTAGGCTTGTGCTCTTGCCCTTTACACACCAAAATTCCTGGAGATTCCTTGAATCATTTAATGGTACACTGTAACCTCACTATAAGGAACTCTTTTACTATGAACTTTCACATAATGAATTAAGTTGGTGTCACCCGCCTTTAATGACAATGAGTCGAAGTCTTAAAAAAAGCATTATGTTATGTCTCCATGCATTGGTGCTTGGAGCGTGCAGTGCTATTAGGACTAATTACAGTACTATGCATCTGTTCCAGATTAGAGCACAATCACAGCACACACTTATAAGGACTCTCTAAACACACAGACTCAGCAAAGTGTACGTGCTGTACCTAGTGTCTCATGTTACCAAGCCTTGTATCTGTGTATTGCCTTTCTGGTTTTGACTTTTTTTTCATGTATTTGGACTTTGCCTTTCATCTTTGCCTCCGCCATTCTGTTTTTACCTCTCTTGACCGTTGCCCATTTCACAACCCTGCATTTTTGAACATTGTACATTTTTGAACTGTCTGCCTGCCTGTTTGTAAATAAACACTCTTCCTGCAATTACATCCATCATTTGCCTGCTTACATGACACACTGAGCCATGCGCTCTTCTCACCAGAGACAAACAATAAGTTAACACCAGTCTGCAGTTAACAATATGTGTTAATGCCATAAAACAAAGGCTTAACTAGCCTAGCTTAGGTGTCGATCATGAACAATTATTGAGAATGTGATCAAAGGATTGATAAAAGGATGAAATGACTGCTGATACCATTAAACTTAACACCTAGTTAAAGCATACTGGCGGCATTTTTATACCCTCCGCTTAGTCCTATGGTGTGACATAAATGACATCATCAATGATTTTCAACACATGAATGAACTGAATGGTGAAGATTTAGAAAACATAGCGAGTCAGTAGGTGGACTTTGACAACAATACACTGGTAACTGCTGTCATTTCCATACTAGACAAAAAAATAATCGCCTCCATTCATGATCCTTTAATTCAGTCAATCAACTGTGACAGTGACTTGGAAGGAGAAATTCATGATAAAGAGAATGTTCCTAAAATTTTGCATATAACCTGAGTGTTTGGTGTGACAAGTAGGTCCATTTCAGTATTAGGAACTTTTCAGTACAACAACTCCTTGGTTATAGACCCTTTTCAGTCACGTGACCTTCGTAAATGCGACCACCATTTTGGACATGTAGCGGACTTCGGCTCGAATTGGTTTGAATGCGAGGAAGGCGACAAACGGAGAACATACAAGAAAAAGGAGCGAGATGCAGAAAATACCTTCGCTATCCAGCGACGTAGGGCATTTACAGGGCGAGCAGAGGGAGAAATAACAACAGTAACGACACATTAGCAATGCCGTACAGAAATAACGGTTTATGGCACAGACCCTTTCTGTTCTCGCTCATCTAGCTGCTACAATGACTGCTTAGACTGCAACAATAATACCTAACACACATTTAAGTATCCGTCGTAAAGACGTGAAACTCGTCGAGTGACGAGTGTGTTCATTGATAAGCTAACACAATCTAAAAGTAGACATACCATCACACTGCCCTGGTGCTGTGTACAGTTTACCTTCTACGGTTTGTGCACTCACTATTTGCCATTACTTTCTCCAACCATTGTGACAGATTACAGGGAACGGCCTGGATTTAAGAGACAAATACATGTTCCTCTTGTTTTGAACACTTATTTGTAGGCAGTGCTTAATTTGTAAAGTGGGAGGTCCCAGAGCGCAGAGGATGAGCGGCTCCGGTGCGGAAAAAAAGAGGGGGGGAGGGGCGCGGCGCTGCGCTGCACTTCTGGGCATGTTTTGTAATAACACTGCAAATTAAGTTCATCTGCAGATATTTTGTGGATGTCGTTTCATGAGAGAAATCATCAACAAGACAGATATCAAAATCAGACATTAACACTAAATAAACTTGCATTTTTTTATTTAATTATTTTGGTTTTTTTTTTGTTACATAGTCAAAAGAGGTGTCGGATCACCGGATCCAGTGTAAATAGCTGCCGGAGCCAACGCCCGAGGTTCCGGAGCGCGCTCCGGCTTGCTCCCCCTCAAATTAAGTGCTGTTTGTAGGACACTGCCTCTGATCTGTCCTACAGTCTACCAACAGCAAAGGAACACAATGCTTGCTAATGTCGTTAGCTAATAGCTACTACAGAAGAACAGAGGTTACAATGGGTTATTTTAGCCTATTTGGTTACACACTCACCGCCACAGAATGTTAACAGCAATGTAATGCCTTTTCTGGCTAATTTTATTCGTCTTACCTCCAACAAAGTGGTCACTACACAAGCGCTGGTATGCCGAGGGCTGCCAATCTTTCCTGTTTATGGCCGCTATCCATCTTCTCCGTCGGGATCCGATAAAATGACAAACCTTGCCTTGTTTGTTGATGGTTACTACATCCAGGTGCACAACAATATAGTGGCATGATGGAAGTCTTGCTGAAAATAAACACTTTCTTTGCTGCCGTTCCTCAATGCTGGCTGTGGTAAACTACTGGTAGTACATGTCCAAAATGGCAGCCGTGTTTGTCGTGACGTCATGTGAAAAGGGTCTATAGTGCTTGGGGGACGTCCAAGTAGTTTGTTGTACCGAAAAGTTCCTAATACTGAAATGGACCTACTTGTCACACAAAACACTCAGGTTAGGGGGGGATAGATTTGTCAACAAATGCATGAGAAAAAATATTGAAATGTTTAAAAGAAATGTTCCTCAAAGAAAGACATGAAGGGATTTGGATATATCACCCTCTATGGTGCATAATACACTTCATTGCACCATAGAGGGTGATATATCCAAATCCCTTAATGTATTTCTTTGAGGAACATTTCTTTTAAACATCTCAATATTTTTCCTCATGCATTTGTTGACAAATTGGAGATTCTCAGCCCATTTTTGCTTCTCAAGGACTAGGCTTTTCCAGGATACTGATTTTGTACCAAATCATGATTATAATCACCAGTTGACATCACCTGTTTCAAATCACACCATTATTTAAATGTTTTACCTCATTACTAGCCCTAAATTGTCCCCATCCCAGCTCTTTTTGGAATGTGTTGCAGGCTTGAAATGCAGGAATAGATGTACAGTGGCGCTTGAAAGTTTGTGAACCCTTTAGAATTTTCTATATTTCTGCGTAAGTATGACCTAAAACATCATCAGATTTTCACACAAGTCCTAAAAGTAGATAAAGAGAACCCAGTTAAACAAATGAGACAAAAATATTATACTTGGTCATTTATTTATTGAGGAAAATGATCCAATATTACATATCTGTGAGTGGCAAAAGTATGTGAACCTTTGCTTTCAGTATCTGGTGTGAGCCCCTTGTGCAGCAATAACTGCAACTAAACATTTCCAGTAACTGTTGATCAGTCCTGCACACTGGCTTGGAGGAATTTTAGCCCATTTCTCTGTACAGAACAGCTTCAACTCTGGGATGTTGGTGGGTTTCCTCACATGAACTGCTCACTTCAGGTCCTTCCACAACATTTCCATTGGATTAAGGCCAGGACTTTGACTTGGCCATTCCAAAACATTAACTTTATTGTTCTTTAACCATTCTTTGGTAGAATGACTTGTGTGCTTAGGGTCATTGTCTTGCTGCATGACCCACCTTCTCTTGAGATTCAGTTCATGGACAGATGTCCTGACATTTTCCTTTAGAATTCACTTGTATAATTCAGAATTCATTGTTCCATCAATGATGGCAAGTCGTCCTGGCCCAGATGCAGCAAAACAGGCCCAAACCATCATACTACCACCACCATGTTTCACAAATGGGATAAGGTTCTTATGCTGGAATGCAGTGTTTTCCTTTCTCCAAACATAACGCTTATCATTTAAACCAAAAAGTTCTATTTTGGTCTCATCCGTCCACAAAACATTTTTCCAACAGCCTTCTGGCTTGTCCACGTGATCTTTAGCAAACTGCAGACGAGCAGCAATATTCTTTTTGGAGAGCAGTGGCTTTCTCCTTGCAACCCTACCATGCACACCATTGTTGTTCAGTGTTCTCCTGATGGTGGACTCATGAACATTAACATTAGCCAATGTGAGAGAGGCCTTCAGTTGCTTAGAAGTTACCCTGGGGTCCTTTGTGACCTTGCCGACTATTACACGCCTTGCTCTTGGAGTGATCTTTGTTGGTCGACCACTCCTGGGGAGGGTAAGAATGGTCTTGAATTTCCTCCATTTGTACACAATCTGTCTGACTGTGGATTGGTGGAGTCCAAACTCTTTAGAGATGGTTTTGTAACCTTTTTCCAGCCAGATGAGCACCAACAATGCTTTTTCTGAGATCCTCAGAAATCTCCTTTGTTCGTGCCATGATACACTTCCACAAACATGTGTTGTGAAGATCAGACTTTGATAGATCCCTGTTCTTTAAATAAAACAGGGTGCCCACTCACACCTGATTGTCATCCCATTGATTGAAAACACCTGACTCTAATTTCACCTTCAAATTAACTGCTAATCCTAGAGGTTCACATACTTTTGCCACTCACAGATATGTAATATTGGATGATTTTCCTCAATTAAAAAATGACCAAGTATAATATTTTTGTCTCATTTGTTTAACTGGGTTCTCTTTATCTACTTTTCGGACTTGTGTGAAAATCTGATGATGTTTTAGGTCATATTTATGCAGAAATATAGAAAATTCTAAAGGGTTCACAAACTTTCAAGCACCACTGTATATTAACAAATGAAATGAAGTTGACCAGATGAAATGTGAAATACCTTGGTTTCATCCTGTCTGCAGTGAAATACAAGTTAAAGTAAATATATAAATCACTGCTTTCTTTTTTTATTTGCATTTTCCATGCCATCTGAAATTTTTCTTATCTGGGGTTGTATAATAACCATGTCTTTTAAGGGTATTGTTAATATACTGTAGACAGTTTCTGGATGTGGGTGGAGCACAGAAGTATGGCAGGCGGTTGTTTGCTTCTGAGTTATTTTTTTTATTCCTGCTTTTCAGCACAAACACTCAAACACACACTCATACACACAGACTATTATCAAGTTCTTGGCGCTGATCTTCCCTCCTCTCTCTCCATTTATAGGGCGCCGTCACTGTAAGAGACACACAAACACACGTTAATTGACAACAGGTGTAGCGATATGACTACTCACCTTCCCTGATTCTGCCCTCCATTCACAGACTGACGCTCAGCCATGCCCCCGCTGCCACACACCCCCACTGCCCGACTCAGGCTGGGGAGCCGTCTGGCCTGCAGCGGACTTCCCCCCCCTTTAATGGGACAGGAAGTCCGCCACCACCATCTGCACCCCTGGCCTATGGACCACCTCGAATTTGAATGGCTGTAGGGCAAGATACCAATGGGTGATCCACGCGTTGGCATCCTTCATGCGGTGGAGCCACTGGAGGGGTGCGTGGTCCGAACAGAGGGTGAAAGGGTGTCCCAGTAGGTAGTACCAGAGGGCGAGGACCACCCACTTGATGGCTAGGCACGCTTTCTCTATTGTGCTGTACCTGCCTTCCCGCATTGACAGCTTCTGGCTAATGTACAGCACAGGACGCCCCCCCCCTTCACCTTCTGGGACAGAATGGCCCCCAGCCCTCTGTCTGATGTGTCTGTCTGTAAAATAAAGGGGAGAGAAAAGTCGTGGGAGTGTAACAGTGGCCCCCCCACACAGTGCAGCCTTTACCCTAGAGAAAGCCTGTTGGCATTGCTCCGTCCACTGGACTGGATATGGTGGTCACTTTCTAGTGAGATCAATCAGTGGGCTGGTGACATCTGAATAATTAGGTATGAACCTACAATAGTAGCCAGCCAGCCCCAGGAACTGTCTCACCCCCTTTTTGGTCTTGGGCCTTGGGCAGGCCACAATCACTGCCTTCTTATTAATTTGGGGATGCACCTGCCCATGGCCTAAGTGGAAACCCAGATACCGTACTTCCACCTGCCCAATTGCACACTTCTTTGGGTTAGCTGTGAGACCCACATGCCTCAGCAAATTTAGGACGGCGCTAAGGTGTTTAAGGTGCCATGGCCAGTCATTGATGTAGATGATAATATCATCGAGATACGCAGCTGCGTAGGTGGTGTGGGGCTGGAGAACCCTGTCCATGAGCTGCTGGAATGTTGCGGGAGCCCCAAATAACCCAAAAGGAAGTGTAATGAATTGATATAAGCCAAACGGTGTGGAAAAGGCCGTTTTCTCTCAGGACAGAGAAGTCAAGGGGATCTGCCAATATCCCTTCTTTAAATCCAGTGTCGAATAAAAACAAGCAGTTCCTAATCGATCGAGCAACTCATCAATGCGAGGCATTGGGTATGCATCAAATTTAGACACCGCGTTGACTTTTCTATAGTCCACACAGAACTGGACTGACCCATCAGACTTGGGGACCAGGACCACTGGGCTGCTCCAGTCACTGTGGGACTCCTTGATTATGCCCATTTCAAGCATGGCCTCAAGTTCATCCTGGACCACCTTTTTTTGTGTTCGGGCAGGTGGTAAGGGTGACTATGCACTACCACCCCTGGGGGTGTCTCAATGTGGTGTTCTATGAGGTGGGTGCGGCCGGGTACGGGCGAAAACAAGTCAGAAAATTCTTGCTGCAACTGGGCTACCTCCATGAGTTGGGCCGGATAGAGGTGGTTTCCACAAGGGACCAGAGTGGTTGGCGATGTCAATTTTCTTTTTTGAACCGCCAGCTCCAGCTCCACCTTCTCTGGGATTACCGACACTAACACCACAGGGACCTCCTCATTCCAACATTTTAATAGATTGAGGTGGTAAATTTACAATGCCACACCCCTGTCCCTTTGCCTCACCTCATAGTCGACATCCCCGACTCGTCGTGTGACCTCGAAGGGCCCTTGCCACTTGACCATCAATCCGGAACTCGATGTGGGCAATAATACAAGTACTTTGTTTCCTGGTGTGAACTCTCTAAGGTGCATGCCCCTGTTGTACAGTCGGATTTGACGTTTTTGCGCCTGCCGCAAATCCTCCTGGGTTAAGTACGTGAGTGCGTGGAGTTTGGCGCACGGGTCAAGAATGTATTGAATTTCATTCTTACTAGATGAAAGTCCTCCTCCCAATTTTCACGTAGCATGTCCAAAATGCCACGTGGCTTACGCCCATATCATAATTCAAATGGTGAAAAACCTGTGGAGGCTTGCGGGACCTCTCGTACTGCAAATAACAGGGGCTCGAGCCACTTATCCCAATTACGTGCATCTTCGCTTAAAAACTTCTGAATTATGTTTGAGAGTTCAATTAAAACATTCCACTAAGCCATCAGTTTGTGGGTGATAGACACTGGTGTGGATAGGCTTAATCCCCAGTAACCCATACAGTTCCCAAAATCAGAGAGTGGGTGAGACGAGGGTTAACCACTGCCTTTACACTATGCTTTTCACCCCGAAATAGAAAGTGGATGGACACTAAAGGGTAGTTATGAACATCCCCGTGCACACATAACACCTTCACCACTCGTGCTCTCCCCAATGCCTCACCTTGCACCAGGGTTTGGTGGATTGAGGTCTGGTTACAGCCGGAATCCACCAAAGCCTGGTACGTATCCCCTTGGACACTTACCAGTATATGATATGCTCCGGCCCGATTGAGGGCAGTTTCTGGCGCGTTGGGGACCCGGACTACTGCGCCCACCTCCATCGCGGAGCACTGATTTTGAAGATGTCCCGGCTCCCCGCAGCACCAGCACAACGGCCCAGGCTCTCCCTCTGCACCGGTGTTACAGACATCACTTACCTAGGGGGGAGAAGACACAGACAAGGAAGGGGAAAATGGGAGGACACCACGAGTGCGCCGGGCCAGCTGGGGGGGGGGGCCAGCCCCCGCCTCCACGGTGGGGGAATGGGGTGAGGACGGGAAGCAGATGGAGAGAGAGAGGAAAGAGGAAACATGTCTTCCTGCCATCAGAACTGCCACCATGTGGTCCTCTGCCAGCTTGATAGCTTGATCCAGCAATGCTAGGCGATGACACTGGACCCACTCTGCCGTTCCTTCCGGAAGTCGCACAATGAATCGTTCCAGTGTCACCAGGTTGATAACTCCCTTGACATTGCGGTCATCTGCCCTCAGCCACCCCGGAGTTGTTGCCTGAACACGAACGGCTGGCCGACCTCCTTCAAGCGCAGTGAGTGGAAGTGCTGCTGCTGTTGCTCTGGGGAGCGGCCGATACGCTGAAGGATGGCTCTTTGGAGGTCCGCGTACACGAGCCGGCTGTCGGAGGGGAGCTGCAGCGTGGCAAGCTGCGCCTCGCCCATCAGCAGGGGGAGGAGACGCGCTGCATGCTGTTCGACCGGCCAACCCCATGCCTCTGCTGCTTGCTCAAAGAGCGCGAGGAAGGCTTCTGGATCGTCATGCGGACCCATCTTTGTTAGGGTGAGGTGGGGAGGGTCTGCTCCGGTGGCGGTTGTGGACCCTGCCGACGTGAGCAGGTGCCGGAATGCCTGGCAGTCTTCTTGTTGGGCCAGCACCAAGGCTTCGAACCATTGTTCTTGCTCCTTTTGGAGGGCGATCAGCGCTTGATACTGGTTCTGCTGGGCTGTGGCGAGGACATGGATAAGGTCTTTGAACGGCGAGGACTCCATGGGGCTGTTCCCTTCTGCACTCCAGGGTTTCAGCATCACTGTAGTCAATTTCCAGATGTGGGTGGAGCACAGAAGTATGGCAGGCGGTTGTTTGCTTCTGAGTTATTTTTTTTATTTCTGCTTTTCAGCACAAACACTCAAACACACACTCATACACACAGACTATTATGAAGTTCTCGGTGCCAATCTCCCCTCCTCTCTCTCCATTTATAGGGTGCCGTCACTGTAAGAGACACACAAACACACGTTAATTGACAACAGGTGTAGCGATACGACCACTCACCTTCCTTGACTCTGCCCTCCATTCACAGACCGATGCTCAGCCATGCCCCCGCTGCCACATATACGTTCTGCATCAATGTTCTGTACTTTATGCATTTCTTTACATGAAATATGCTTCACCCGATTCAAAACAAAGTTGCTCTCTGCATTGAGCGCTGCTGTCTTTTGTGTAAATGCCACGGCAAGGCATGAAAGTTCACTAGATATCTGCCTGGGTTTATTGGCTGTTAACATAAGATTGTATAGAGCGGACACAACTGAGATAATAAAAGTTGTATGATGAAGAAAATAGGCAAAATTACAGTCTGTACAAATATTGCACTTCTGCTCTGTAAAGTGAATGTGATAATATTAATATACTGTGCCCGCCATGATGATTACCACCCCTTGTAAAGATTAGTTAAAAAAAATCCACATTTTGGTGACGTAACTTCATCTCACACTGACCCCCCGTTTAATTGAAACACATTTATTCTGAGGAAAACAAATCCCTCATCAAGAAATAATTATTTTCAACAAAAACAAAAAACACATGTGCCACTGTTATTTTTTTTGTAACTTTTTCTTTATGGTATTTTTGTCACAATGACAACATTGAGGAAAACAGAGGGGAGAAAGAAAAAAAGGGGAAAAAAGAACAAAACAAAACAAAAAAAACCTTGAGGTCACAAAGAAAATGCACATCACGGTCAGTACATGACTGATTAACCTATGTTGTTGGTTCTGTCATTCATGTAAATGGACCATTTCCCCCACCTTCTCTCTCCAATTTCTTTTTGGAGCCGTAGGGAATAGGTCATCTGCTCAAGGAGGTGTAAATGTTTAACAATGCCAACAAATGTGCCCACAGTAGGGGTGTCTTTCTAATAAGGTGGTGTTTACATTAGACCGTATCAGCGGATCATCAGATTAACATTTTTAAAATGATTCGTGTGCACACAGCAACGCCAATACATGATTTGTGTGCACACAGCAACGCCAATACACAGATACGCTCGGCTCCGCAGGCATCCTGCGCTCCAAATCACTCCGCCCTGAACAGTGAGTGCCCTCTGGAGGGTGCGCACTCCGGCCCTGTGCAGCTCACAGAGTGCGCGAGTGCAGCGCACGAGCAGTGATTCGGGACAAATAGCAGGAAGTGAAAGTCCGTGCTGTTTTTCAGCAGTCGCGTCACATGACCAACGTGGCATGACCAACGCCAGCAAATCAGGAAGGTGGATGTCACAGTGACGTTGTCCAATGACGACGTCAGCTAGAGCTCAGCACAGCGTATCCTTGTTCCTCAATGTTTACACAGCACCGGATCAGATACGTAATGGATTGAATACGTGGGCCCTGGCGGATTCAAGTTGTTCCGCCTGTGGAGTCGTTTCCCTACATTTTAATGTGAACGGACAGTGCACCTGCGATGAAAACGAGACGGATACGGTCTAATGTAAACACCACCTAAAGCCAATATTTAGTAATTGCCTTCTTCCCTGCAGCCACCAGAATTTTTAGGAGATACTCATCATCTTTGTCCAATCCCTCAGGAAAATTGCCTAAATAAAGATAAATGAATGTTACATCCACACTAAAACCCAAAATCTTATCAATGACTTCTATCACCTCCTTCCAGTAAGTCTGGATGGGGGGGGGCACAACCAAAATATATGGGCATGGTCCACCATGTTTTCTCCACATTCTCTCCAGCATCCCAGCAGAGTGTCTGTTTGTTTGCCTTTTTGCTTAGGAGTTATAAAGAAGCGAATCAGATTCTTCCAGCAAAAGTCTCTCCACCCCAATGAGTTAGTAGTAGTCGACTGTGTTTTCCAAGCGTTCATCCATATGTCCTTTGTTATTACAATGTCCAGTTCTTTTTCCCAACGTTGCTTCACGTATTCTGTGGAGTCCTTCTTAAGGGATGTGACAGCACGATACAGTTTACTTATCAGTCCTTTACTGCTCCTGCAGTTGTATGCATCAATAAACAACTGAACAACCTTAGACCATTCTTTCTGGTCAGAGTCCCTAACCTCTTTACAGAAATAATCAGAGATTTGCAAGTACCTGTAAAAATCCTGTCTCCTCAACCCATAGACCTTACATAAATGTTCAAAACTATAGAGTGTTCTGTCTTTAACTATTGTACATAGAGATGTGATACCATGATAAACCCATTGTTTGTATCTGAAATCATACAGTGATGGCTTATAGTCAGGGTCATAAGCAGGCCAACTGAGTAGTTTTACCTCCCTCTGGAGCTGATAGCGTTGAACAATTTCAAGCCATATCTTCAATGATAAGTTCACCCAGTCACTCTCTGTCTGTGGTTTTGCCTTATCCCTGTCAGTACAACATATTAATGATTGTAATGGGACATCTGTTAAAGATGTCTCTATGTCTTTCCACTTAGCTTTATGGACCCTTTTCACGCGACGTCACGACAAACGCGGCCGCCATTTTGGACATGTACTACCAGTAGTTTACCACAGCCAGCATTGAGGAACGGCAGCAAAGAAAGTGTTTATTTTCAGCAAGACTTCCATCATGCCACTATATTGTTGTGCACCTGGATGTAGTAACCATCAACAAACAAGGCAAGGGTTATCATTTTATCGGATCCCGGTAGATGCTGACCGATGGAGAA
Source organism: Neoarius graeffei (assembly GCF_027579695.1). Taxonomy (NCBI): domain Eukaryota; kingdom Metazoa; phylum Chordata; class Actinopteri; order Siluriformes; family Ariidae; genus Neoarius; species Neoarius graeffei. The sequence continues at coordinate 20,082,016 of NC_083588.1, forward strand.
GATGGATAGCGGCATACCAACGCTTGTGTAGTGACCACTTTGTTGGAGGTAAGACGAATAAAATTAGCCAGAAAAGGCATTACATTGCTGTTAACATTCCATTCTAGTTTACTGTAATTATGATCTGGCAGCTATTTACACCGGATCCAGTGTAAATAGCCGCCGGAGCCAACGTCCGAGGTTCCGGAGCGCGCTCGCTCGCGGCCCGGCCGGAGCCGGCGGCCGCGGAGCCAGCGCGCTCTCGCTCGCGGCCCGGCCGGACGTTGGCTCCGGCAGCTATTTACACTGGATCCGGTGTAAATAGCTGCCAGATCATAATTACAGTAAACTAGTAAATACAGTTTTCTGCATCTCGCTCCTTTTTCTTTTATGTTTGTCGCCTTCCTCGCATTCAAACCGATTTGAGCCGAAGTCCACTACATGTCCAAAATGGCGGTCGCGTTTACGAAGGTCACATGACTGAAAAGGGTCCATAAGATGGGTTGCATAGACATATAAGTGGCCTTAGCTGAGCTGATATATAATAGTCCTTTAAGGATGGGCGTGCCATGCCCCCCTGCTCCCTTGGTAACTGGAGTGTGGGAAATTTCACTCTTGGCCTCTTATTATTCCATACAAATAATGAAATGTGCTTATTCCATTCTCTGAATTGTTTTGTAGGAATGTCTATAGGAAGTGACAAAAAAAGAGAAAGTAATCTGGGCATGATGTTCATCTTAACTGATCTAATTCTATCACCAAAGTCAAGGGGGAGGAGACTCCATCTATTTAGATCCTCATATATATTTTTTTACGAACATTGTTGTAATTAGATTGGAATAACTGAGACAGATCTTTAGTCAAATATACTCCTAAGTATTTGATTTGGGTGGAATTCCAGTTGAACATATATTTTGTTTTAAGTTCCTGTGTGGGAGCAAAATTAAATGGCATAACCTGAGTTTTATTAATGTTAAGAACATAACCTGAATATTTCCCATATGTTTCCAGCATATCCATTAAAATAGGTAGGCCAGTGGCTGGTTCAGACAATGTGACAAGTACATCATCGGCATATAGGCTTACTTTGTATTCCTCTCCTCCAGTGGAGATACCTGTCAGTTTTGCCTCCTGTCTTATGGCCTGGGCCAAAGGTTCAATGAACAGGTTGAAGAGACTGGGGCTGGCAGGACAGCCCTGTCTACATCCTCGCTCCAAGCTAATAGGATCTGAAAGACTGCCATTTACTTTAATTCTAGCTATTGGGGAGGAATAGAGTGCTTGAATACAACTAATAAATTTATTCCCAAAGCCAAATCTTTTCATTACTAAGTAAAGAAAATTCCATCCCACTGAATCAAAGGCCATCTCTGCTTCTAAACTTAAAATAATGGCCCTTGACTGTGTTTTGTTAATATTTTCAATAATATGGAGGGATCTCCTAATGTTATCTTGTGTTTGTCTATTTCTAATGAATCCGGTTTGGTCCTCATCTATTAGATCATGCATTGCAGTTTCCATTCTCTTTGTTAAGATTGTTGCATAGAGCTTATAGTTAGTATTTAACACACTGATCGGTCTATACCCTTTGCAATCCATCCTGTCCTTCCCTTCCTTAAGGATGACAGATATGAATGCCTCTCTCCAAGATGGCGGGGGAGATCCGTCCAATTAAAGCATGTGTCAAGAAGGGGTACCAAATGTTCTCTCATGGTTTTGTACCATTCTGGGGGAAATCCATCCACACCAGGTGACTTGTTATTATTCAGACTTGAAATGGCATCATTTATCTCCTCCCTTGTTATTGGTTGAGTTAGTTTTTCATTGATTTGTGTACCAATGTTTGGGAGGTCTAGGGAATTTAGAAACTCAGTTATTGTCTGCGTATCTGCCTGGTCCCTATTAGAGTAAAGAGATGTATAGTATTTCTCAAACGCTTTTTGTATGTTATCTAGATTTTTAACAATCTTATTTGTAACAGGGTCTTGTATCTTATGAATTGTATTTTCAGCCTGTTGCTTTTTTAGTCTCCAGGCTAGCAGCTTTGATGCTTTGGGGCCGGCCTCATAGTATCTTTGTTTCATAAATCTGAGTTTTTTCTCCACCTCCTCACTAAGTATTTTGTCTATATCCTGCTTAATAAGTCTTATTTGTTCAATAATTGCATGGTCTCTATTGGTAATATGAATTTGTTCAAGATTCTTTAATTTTTCTTCCAAGTTTGACAGTTGCATTGTTTTTATCTTTTTTGATAAAGCTGACCAAGCTATTATCTTGCTCCTCAAGACAACCTTAAACGCATCCCATAGCATACTAGGATTTACAGTCCCATTATAATTTTCCTGGAGATATAGGTCTAGCTCTATTTTCATCATTGACACAAAACTGGCATTATTTAACATACCAGAGTTTAGCCTCCAAAGTGTTTTGTGCCTTTTGCCTTCCAAATGCATTGTTATATGAACTCCCGCATGGTCAAAGAGAATTCTCTGGCCTATTTTTACATTCTTTAATTCTATGCAGATCCTTCTTATACATAAACACATAATCTAGTCTTAAGTGAGTTGCATGTCTCCCAGAGTAGAAGGTGTACCCAGGTTCTGAGCCATGTATTGCTCTCCACACATCATTTAGTCCCAGTTCTCTTAGGGCCTTATTAATTAGTTTTTCTGTGGGGTTCCTTTTCCTATTTCTATTAGTGGTATCTAAAGAGGGATTGAGGAGTACATTGAAGTCACCAGCACAAATAAGCGTTCCATATGTATCTGTTGCAATCAGATCAAACACTTTTTAAAAAAATGTTGTCTCACTCCCTGGAGGGGCATAGATATTAAATAAAGTCACTTCTTGCTGATCTATTTTGCATTTAACCAGAACAAACCTGCCTTCTTTATCCCTTATTTCAGAAACAAATTCAAATGGGGTCGAGTTTGAAATTAGTATTCCTACTCCCCTTTTCCTGCCATTTTTGTATGATGAAAAAAAGGTATTTCTAAAACCCAGCTTTTTAAATTTTTCATGTTCATCTGCAGACATATGGGTTTCCTGCCAAAACACTATATTTACCCTGTCCCTTTTAACCTTGGCTATCATCTTGCTACGTTTTATAGGATTGTTAAGCCCATTTACATTCCATGACAGTATATTATAATATTGATAATGCATTCATATTATCATTGGTATCCTGTGATTGTCACTCCAAGACCTCAAACAAGAAAAAGAAAAAGGAATAAGGGAACTATAACTATAATACAACCAAATGAACAGGGCTTCCAACAAGAAAGGTGACCTATCACCTTGAGGAAAAGTGAGGGAACTGCCACTAGGTGGGGTCCCTCGGCAAGCTGACGTAAAAACGGAAAAGTTTTGTGGCAGTCTGTTGACGATACATTAGTATCAGCTATTCCAATATGATCAAAAAAGGCGACTATTGAGGTGAGTGGTTCTCATCTTCTGAGGCGTCCTTATCCTTCCTGCGATATTCCTGTAGTCTCTCTCTCGCCTGTTGCTGGAATTCTTCCCCTCTGGAACGAGTCTTGTTAATCACCTCTCAGGGTAGCAGCTTGGCCAGTGTTTCCTCTGTGAAAGCCTCCGCATTTTTCTCGCATGTGACCTTGCCCACGTTGAGCCCATGTCTTCTCAGATCCTCTGCTGCTTGTGTCGCGTTGTAGTATGTGACCGAGCCGGTTTGCAGATGAACTTGCATTCTGGTCATTGGAGTCTGAAATCGTATCCCCTGTTCCTTCAGTGCTTTCTTAATAGGAGCATATTCCTTCCTCTTCTTTTGCACAGCCTCGGCATAGTCATGGTCAAAATAGACTCATTGGTTATTGTGGCTAAGACCTTTCTTCCAAGCTGCATAGAGGATTCTTTCTTTGACGGTGAATTGGAGGAAGCGAACCACCATTGAGCATGGTGGAGCGTCAGCGGATGGTTTAGCCGCTAGTGCGCGGTGAGCGTGTTCTATCCCAAGGTCACTGCTCCAGTTAGGATCAATGTCCTCACTGAGTTGCGTCTTGATCATGTTCACCACAAATGCTGTTGCAGAAGTACCCTCTGTGTCCTCTGGTATTCCATAAATTCTGATGTTGTTCCGTCTCGTGTGCCCCTCCATCTCAGTCACTTTATCCTGCAATGTTCGCTGGTTTGCCAACAACTGAGTTAGCGTATCCTTAACAGCAATATCCCACCACTCCGCATCCGCCATGCTATCTTCAATCTCTCCAACCCATTCGGTAACATCTTCAATCTGACTTGTCACATCTTGGAGTTTTCTATGTATTTCGGAAGTGAATTCATCCATTTGCTTTTTAATATCTTCTCTAAAGCACTTACTAAATTCTTGGAGGTCCTTTTTAAGCTCGGTTCTTAGGGCTTCCATTCCTTTAGCTACAGCTGCACTCACTGCTTCTCGAATTGTGTCCAGGCTTTCATCTCCACCATGTGCTCCTCCGTGTTTCTCTCCATCCCCCAGCTTTCCCTCAGTTTCTCGCGCTTTCATAGTCATCTTTGCTTTCTTGAGTTTGTCTGCACTCATTCTTGCAAGTGAATTTGAAAACAAACTAGACAGGGACACTCTAACGAGTGCAAACCCCGCCTGTTCCCTATTAAAATACATTGGGCGAAAATTTCGAAGTTCTGCCATGACCTTGACCTTTGACCTTTGACCTCCAAAATTTAATGGTTTCCTTCCTGGGTGATTGGCAACACATGTACAAAATTTGGTCCAAATCGATCCATTGGTTCTTGAGATATCTTGCAGACACACAGACAGACAGACAGATACACACACACACAGACTGACGCAGGTGAAAATAATAACCCCTCCGACTACTGTCGGCGGGGTTAATAAATGAATTTTATAATATTGAGTGGGAAAAGGTAAGCTGATTCAGGAGCTCAGATTTTACGCTGTCATCTCAACTCTCGCGCCACCGGAAGTCCATGTGCCACTGTTATTGACACCCTTGCATTTAACACTTTGAACAACCTCCCTTTGCCAGTAAAACAGCACTGAGTCACTTCTATAATATTTTATAAGGTTGGAGATGCAGAACAGGGCATCTGAGACCATTCCTCTTTACACAATCTCTCCAGATCATTCAGGGTCCTTGGCCCTCTCTTGTGCACTCACCTCTTCAGCTCACTCCACAGGTTTTCAATGGGGTTCGGGTCAGGGGACTGAGTTGGCCAGGACAGAAGCTTGATTCTGTACTCAGCGAACCATTTTTGTGTTGATTTGAACAAATGCTTCAGATCATTGTCCTGCTGGAAGATCCAGTGATGACCCAGTTTTAGTTTCCTGGCAGAGTCAGTCAGATTCTGATTTAAAATGTTCTGGTATTTCATGGAGTCCATAATGCCATGTACCTGAACAAGGTTTCCAGGGTCTTTGGAGGAAAAACAGCCCCCAAACATCACAGAACTTCCACCATATTGTACAGTTGGGATCTGGTTCTTTTCATTATAGCCATCCTTCTTTTTACACCAAACCCACCTTGAGTGTTTATTGCCAAAAAGCCCCCCCCTTTTTATTATTTTATTTATTATTATTATTGTTATTATTATTATTTTACATGGCGGCACGGTGGTGTAGTGGTTAGCGCTGTCGCCTCACAACAAGAAGGTCCGGGTTCGAGCCCCGTGGCCGGCGAGGGCCTTTCTATGCGGAGTTTGCATGTTCTCCCCGTGTCCGCGTGGGTTTCCTCCGGGTGCTCCGGTTTCCCCCACAGTCCAAAGACATGCAGGTTAGGTTAACGGATGACTCTAAATTGACTGTAGGTGTGAGTGTGAATGGTTGTCTGTGTCTGTGTCAGCCCTGTGATGACCTGGCAACTTGTCCAGGGTGTACCCCGCCTTTTGCCCGTAGTCAGCTTGGATAGGCTCCAGCTTGCCTGCGACCCTGTAGGACAGGATAAAGCGGCTAGAGATAATGAGATGAGATTAGATTATTTTACATCAGACCACAGAACACAGTTCCAGTCAAAGTTTAGTAGTGTTTCACAAATTTCAGGCACTTACGGTACGTTTGTAGTTAACTGACAGAAAATACTTTTTTTTCTGGCAAACCTTCCAAATAATTTGTTGGCATGGAGGTGACATCTGATGGTGGTTTTGGAGACTTGGAATCCCCAAGATTTTACTTACAGTGGGGAAAACAAGTATTTGATCCCTTGCTGATTTTGTTGGTTTACCCACTAAGAAAGACTTGATCAGTCTGTAATTTTAATGGTAGGTGTATTCTAACGTGGAGACAGAATATCAAAAAGAAAATCCAGAAAATAACTTAAATATCTATATTAATTTATTTGTATTTTATTGAGAAAAAGAAGTATTTGATCCCCTAGTAACCATCAAGAGTTCTTGTTAATACAGACAAGTTAGACTCTCCAAATTACCTTGTCACCTAAATTGAAGACACCTGATATCACTACTGACTTATATAAAAGTCACCTGGCCACAGAATCAATCAGTTTGTCAGACTCCAAACTCTCCAACATGGGAAAGACTAAAGAGCTTTCTGTGGATTTAAGGGAGAAGATTGTAGACCTGCACAAGACCGGTATGAGCTACAAAACCATTAGCAAGAAGGTGCAATTGTGCGCAAGAACAAGACTCACAACATGATCATCAATCGACCTAGGTCTGGGGCTCCAAACAAGATCGCACCTCGTGGGGTTTCCAGGATCATGAGAACGGTGAGAAATAGACCTAATACAACACGGGCAGAGTTAGTGGATGATCTTAAAGCAGCTGGGATCACAGTCACCAAGCAAACAGTTGGTAACACTTTACACAGCAATAGTCTAACATCTTGCAGTGCTCGCAAAGTACCCCTGCTTAAGAAAGCACATGTGCAGGCCCACCTGAACTTTGCCAATGAACATCTGAATGATTTGGAGAGTGACTGGGAGAAGGTGTTATGGTCAGATGAGACCAAAATTGAGCTCTTTGGCTTCAATTCAACCCGTCGTGTCTGGAGGGAGAGACATGCTGCTTATGACCCCAAGAACACCATCCCCACTGTCAAGCATGGAGGTGGTAACATTATGCTTTGGGGTGTTTTTCTGCACAGGGCACAGGGCACAGGGCTACTTCACCGTATCAATGAGAGGATGGACGGAGCCATGTACCGTAAAATCCTAAGTGAAAACCTCCTTCCCTCTGCCAGGAAGCTTAAAATGTGTCATGGATGGGTCTTCCAGCAGGATAATGACCCAAAGCATACAGCCAAGGCAACCAAGGAATGGCTGAAGAAGAAACATATCAAGGTCATGGAGTGGCCCAGCCAGTCTCCGGACCTGAATCCTATAGAAAATATATGGAGAGAGCTGAAGCTCAGAGTTGCCAAGCGACAGCCACGGAATCTTGATGATTTAGAGGTCATTTGCAAAGAAGAGTGGACCAAAATTCCTCCTAATATGTGCAGAAACCTGGTCATCAACTACAAAAAACGTCTGACCTCTGTGCTTGCTAATAAAGGGTTTGCCACAAAGTACTAAGTCCTTTTGGCAAGAGGGTTCAAATACTTATTTTCCTCAATAAAATGCAAATAAATTAATACAAATACTTTAAAGTCGATTTCTTGATTTTCTTTGTGATATTCTGTCTCAGCATGTTAGACTACACCTACCATTGATATTACAGACTGATCGAGTCTTTATTAGTGGCCAAACCAACAAAATCAGCAAGGGATCAAATACTTGTTTTCCCCACTGTACTTTTGTAATTCACCAACAGTGATCCTTGGGGATTTTTTTTTTTTTGCCTCTCTTACCCTCCTCCTCACTGTACATGGGGCAAAATAAACTTGGGTCCTTTTCCAGGCGAGTTTGTAACAGTTCCAGTTGGTATCCACTTTTTTATTATTACCCTAACAGTAGAAATGGACATTTTCAGGAACATAGCTATTTTTTTTATCACCATTCCCTGACTTATGAAGGTCAACACACTTCTCCCTCATTTGGTTTGTTTGTTCTCTTATCTTTCCCATGTTGATGGATGACTAAGGGAATTTGGCCTCTGTCTCACCTCATATTTGTACCCAAGTTAATCGGGAAGTCATGGATTATAACTTGAAAATTCCTACACACTCAAATCAACTCAAAAATGTACAATTTAAATGGGAAACATATTTCAGTTAAATTGTGTTCACTATAATTTCCAGGGTTGCCAAAAATAGTGGCACATACGTTTTTGTTGAAAATAATTATTTCCTGATGAGGGATTTGGTTTTCTCTGAATAAATTTATTTCAATTAAAGTTTGGATTTTTCTCATTTTTTTCAGTGTGAAATGAACCTTTGTTTCCCCCACAGGAAACAATTTCCCCCACAATTTCCACCAAAAGGTGAAAATTTTCTAACCTTTTTTATTATTTTTTCAAGCAGTGCTAAGAATCATGGAGGGCACTATGGCTAGACAGCTAACAATGTTTGTTTCTATGCTGTAAGGTTTTATGAAGGTTACATGTAAGTAATTTCCAAAGGATCTGTTTTCGAAGCTAAAGTTACTCTTGTTCTTGTCCCTGTATATGAGTAGGCCAAATTACATGTTGAGTAAAATTCAAAGACTAAAGACATGTATAAATTAAAGGTTTACATCATAAGTACTTTCAGCAGAGGCAATGGTGGGTAAAGAGGGAGACCTTGTCAATGTTTCATCTCAAATGGTGCACCTTGCCAGCAATGGGTGGCACAGTGGTGTAATGGTTAGCACTGTCGCCTCACAGCAAGAAGGTTCTGGGTTTGAGCCCAGTGGCCGACAGGGTCCTTTCTGTGTTGAGTTTCCCTGTGTCTGTGTGGGTTTCCTTTGGGTGCTCTGGTTTCCCCCACAGTTCAAAGACATGTAATTAGGTTAACATGGGGCAGCCATGGCCTGAGGTTGGGCTGAAGTGCCCTTGAACAAGGAACCTAACCCCCGCCTGCTCCCCGGGTACTGTAGCATAGCTGCCCACTGCTCTGGGTATGTGTGTGTATGCTCATTGCTCACTTGTGTGTGCATGTGTGTGTTTACTGCTTCAGATGGGCTAAATGCAGAGGAGAAATTTCAGTGTGCTTAAGTCTGTGCTTGAATGTATGTGTGACAAATAAAGGCTTCTTTTTCTTCTTCTTCAATAGAGATCTCAGATATGCGCTTAGTCTATGGCAACCCAGACTAGTCCACTTCCTCTTCTCATAAGAAGTAAGCAGGACCAGTTCAATCAAACCATTTCCCTCAAGTACATCACCATACAGATGCAGAAACATTAGATTAGATTAGATTAGATTAGATTAGATTAGATTAGATTAGATTAGATTAGATTAGATTAGATTAACTTTATTGATCCCACATTGGGGAAATTCACATGTTACAGTAGCAAGAAAAATGTCATACAGATAACAAATAAAAAAAAATGAAATAAAAATTAGACAAACGAAAGATTAAACACAGAGGGCTATTTGCATTATCTACCGTGAAAAAGTATAGTAATATTGCCTTATTGAGAGGCTTGGTGGTTCAGTTCGCACCAGGTGACAAAGTTGTTGATGACCTCTCTGTACTCCAGATCATCCCCCTCTGACAAACGTCCAACGATGGCTGTATCATCTGAGAACTTCTGGAGGTGGCAGCTACCCGTGTTGTAAAGATTAGCAATGTGTTCTAAATTGTCCAGGTCTCACGTGTGGATGAAAAGCTGTTCCCCACAGCATCACCTTCAGAGTCAGAAAATGATGGGATTGAGCTGCTCTTTGTATGAACTGGGATATGTGTGCTGGATTATAACACTAGAGCTGTTCATTGCTGCCATTTCCACATCTACTGAAGCATTCATCATTGGTGTAGGTTTATTTATAGTGAAAATAGTACAGCATTGTCTTAAAGAATATTTATAGAATCACATGAAGCTCAATTTCCTTAAGAGTCAAATTATATCTTTGTCAGTTAATAAAGCTAGTGTTCAGTTTTGAACACTGAGTATATTTGAGATAATCATTTAAATATATAAGATATTTCATCCATGAAATCCAGCTAAAAAACTAAAATGTGAATAGATAATGAAAAAATAAATTAAATAGATACTGTATGCAGAAAATTATAACCAAAACATACACTTGCCTGATGAAGGCATGACATGTAATCACCCTGTGTCTTGAGGATTTACACTAATTAGCCAAGACATACCATTAAAACCACAGTGTTGAACTGATGTTGGCACACAAGTGCTGTAGTTAGGCCAGACTCTCAGACTCCAGGATGTCCAAGACCCCACCTTCTTATGCAGGGCCTCTTGGCTGAGTATGCAGACTTTATGTAAAAAAAGGTCCTTACTGTTTTTGTATTGGAATTTTAAACAGTTTAGATGACACTTTGGTGTCACTCATTTTCAACGACATTCAACTGAAACAATTTGCCTTTGATTTTATAAAATTTTGTTTTGTGTAGCTTGTACTGCTCTGTCTAATTTTTTTCCTTTTCTTTTGATTAACACACTGAACACAAAAGTGCAATTGTGCAGGGACCACCACCACCAACAACAACAATAGCAACAAAATAGTACACTGCATATTGGAAAAAAATATGCAGAAATACAATTTTGGTTTCTAAAAAGGAAGGAAAAAAAAAAACAACCAAAAAAATATTAAGAGGGCTTCAGTGTGCTTTAAAAGGATCCAGGTAAAGTACTGTTCAAAAGAACTTCTGTAAATATCTCAAGCGTATTTTATGTTATGATCCTATTAATTGGGACTGACTGGAAAAAGTGAGGCGTGGTGCTGTATGACAGGTAGAAATACTGAGACTTGTGTGGGAAAGCCTAAAGGATGAAGGCCTGCAAGGCATTCCATCGACCTGAGATTTACAGCCAAGTGTGCTACAAACAGACCTCTAAAGCCTCTTTTAGTTGCACTTATACCCTCTTACTCTTACATAGCCAGTAACCACTAATAAGTAAACAAAGCTCAGTTTTACTAACGGAAAGGTCGAGGAGAAAGAACCAAAATATTTCCCGTTGTGGCAGACCTAACCCAGTCTTCTGGCATCCCAGAATTTCAGTTTTGCCGACCTAGAATATGTGAACATTTTATAATTCCTTTACAATTGACAGTACATATATTCATTACATGAGAAGTCATGCATGCCAAAAATTACAACCAGTTTGACATCTGTCTGATCTCAGCTGACCATCCAGACGGATGGCACATAATACAAGCCACAACTTACATTACTTGAATAGGCAGATTATTAAGGAAACATTGCAGTAATTTTCAAATTGCAATTTTCATAAAATCTGTAGTGCAATTCAATTTAAGAAGATTAAGTTCAGTTTAAAAACATGCATATGATTTGCTTCCTTGGAGAGGGCCATGGCCATTTGTAAGATTTTGTTCAATTCAAAATCAACTCCCTTGTATTCAAGTTACTAACAAGTCATGTAAAACAAACAAACAAAAAAAAACAAAAAACAAACAAACAAAAAAACCCTGGGGGCGTTAACAGAGAGGCTCATATGTTTTGTTTTGTTTTATTTTTCCTGTTACTGGATTTTTGTTTTTGTTTTGATTCAATTGTAGACTGTTATAATGGCATTTGATTTACATACATATGTCCTGCCTGGCTAAAGGATATACATTTATGGGGTACATCAAATAGTTATTGTTGCATATCAACTTTATGAGGTACCAATTATAAGGTCAAACATTGCCTACTGTATCTAAATACAGTAGGCTCCGCAGTTAAAAAACTTTTGGATTGCCTACCTCCTTGCTTTCGGCGTACTGGGTATACTTCTGACATCTCCGCCGCCCTTTACCACTCTACCACAGGACTGTCAACTCGCTAGTCTGCATCCTGCACTGCTGCTACCTCCATTTGGGTGTAGCATTGGTTAGCAAGCCAAGCTAGCCGGCAAGGTGCCTGTGTTTGTTCGGTGCTCCCCAGTCGCCATGGCGCGGATAAACTACACCGTAGGCAAACTCCTTGAACTCAACTCTGTCTTTCTGTCTCCTCCATGCTGTCTTGAGGTTATCAAATCTCTTCACCTCCTGCGCCGTCCACCATATGTACACAGAGCTGTTCGCCAGAAGTTTGTTTACAACTCCAAGATTGCGGCTATTCCTGTCATCTGTTCCGCATCCCAGCACAGACGTGCTGAACGTAGGCCACGTCCACCACCTGTCATTCTCCGGAACCTAGTCTGCACTGACAGCACTGCATCCACCAGCAAGTTTGCCTCCTTCATGTTACAGAATATCAGATCAATAAACAACAAAGCCATCATTATTCACGACATGATAACAGAGAAAAAACTGGACTTCCTTTGTTTAACCGAAACATGGCAGAGTCAGCAGGACTTTGTTAGCCTCAACCAAGCTACCCCTCCCGGTTACACATACATCCATAAGCCGCGTGGCCACGGCCGCGGTGGTGGACTCGCCATCATACACCACTCTGATTTTTTGGTTAAAGAACACCCCGTCAGTGCATCATCATTTGAATGCCTCCATCTCTCAGTGATTGGCGCTGCTCAGCTGCAACTGGTCCTCATTTATCGACCACCTAAAGCCTCCTCCTGCTTCCTCCCTGAGCTCACTGAACTACTTGCTGCAGTGTGTCCCCTGTCCCCATCTACCATCCTGCTGGGTGACTTTAACATTCATGTGGACAACAGCAGCTGCTCTTTTGCAGCTGACTTCATGGCCCTTCTGGACTGCTTCAACATCACTCAGCATGTGCATGGCCCTACCCACAGCAAAGGACACACCCTCGATCTAGTCTGCAGCACCGGCTCATCTCCACTACATCTTCAATGCATTGACCTGGCCATATCAGACCATCAGGCAATTCTGTTTTCCATCCCGGTACCCCACCGCAGACAACGCCATTTGCGGTCCATCACTTTCCGCAACATTAAGAATGTTCCTCTGCCTCTTCTTTCTCAAACTTTAACGAACCATCTCACACCCCCGGATACTGCCCTCCCAGTGGACACCCTGGTCGAACGCTACAACACAGCACTCTCAACCAGCTTGAATACTCTGGCTCCTACCATCACGCGATCTGTCTCTTTCTCCCGTCCAGCTCCCTGGTTTACCTCTGAGCTGCGCCTCATGAAAAAATCTGGGCGGCGCCTCGAGCGACTCTATAAAAAATCTGGCCTTACTGTCCACCTGGAGGCCTACAGGGACCATGTGGAGAGCTACAAGCAGGCCCTCACCACAGCCAAGACACGCTACTACTCCACCCTCATCAACAACCAGCAACACCACCCAAGAAAACTTTTCTCAACTATCAATCGCCTTCTCCGTCCTCCTCACTCACCCCAACCATCTGATCCTGCTGAACTGTGCTCCAGATTTCAAGACTTCTTCATCGCAAAAGTCAACACCATCCACCAGCAGCTAGTATCTACATCCCCGGCCACAAACCAAGCCCATGATGACACGCCTCCTGGCATCCACCAGCCATGGCAGGACATCTCCACCCCTGCTGCCTGTCCACCGCAGCACTACCTCTCCTGCTTTGCACCACTGGACAATGCCCAGGTCACCGATTTAGTCTCCACAGCCAAGTCATCATCCTGCCTCCTGGACCCCATGCCCTCCACCCTGGTCAAATCATGTCTTCCCACCCTCTGCAACACCATGACCACCATCATTAACACATCCCTACAGTCTGGAGTTGTGCCCACCACCTTCAAAACCGCTGCTGTCATCCCCACCTTGAAAAAGCCTGGTCTGGACCCTGACGATCCCAACAACTATCGTCCCATCTCCAACCTTCCTTTCCTTTGTAAAATCCTGGAAAGAGCAGTGGCAGCCCAACTTCAGCAGCATATGTCCCACCATGAGCTCTTTGAACCACTACAATCCGGCTTCAGAGCCCACCACAGCACAGAGACTGCTCTTGTCAAAATTACCAACGACCTCCTCACTGCTGCAGACAATGGACTCATCACCATCCTCATTCTCCTGGACCTCTCAGCAGCTTTTGACACAGTCTCTCACTCCATCCTCCTGAAGCGGCTCTCAGAGTTCACTGGACTATCAGGCACAGTACTCCTCTGGTTCCACTCATACTTATCCAACCGGAAACAATTCATCACACTCAATGACTCCCGCTCCACTACAGCAACCATCAGCCACGGCGTTCCGCAAGGTTCGGTGCTTGGCCCCCTTCTTTTCACCATCTACATGCTCCCCCTTGGACAAATCATCCGTTTCCATGGTCTCAACTTCCACTGTTACGCTGATGACACACAACTATATATCTGCACCAAACCCTCTGCTCAGCTCCCCCCAACACCGCTCACTCACTGTCTGCGTGATATCAAAACATGGATGACCGACAATCTCCTCAAACTGAACAGCAGTAAAACCGAGCTCATGGTGGTGGCACCGGCGCCACTGCTCAGGAAGGTTGGGGATCTCCATCTGAACATCGATGGCTGCTCCTTCATCCCATCTCATGAAGTCCGTAACCTTGGTGTTATCTTGGATTCATCACTGTCTTTCCAGTCCCACATCAAAAATGTCACCAAATCTGCTTTCTTTCACCTCCGCAACATTTCCAGACTCAGGCCCTCACTCTCTAACACTGTTACAGAGACTCTTATTCATGCTTTCATATCATCCCGCCTAGACTATTGCAATGCCATCCTGCTTGGTCTGCCGAATAAGATCACAGACCGACTGCAATATGTTCAGAATTCAGCTGCCAGGATTCTCACAGGCACCAGGCCCTGGCAGCACATCACCCCCATTCTCAAACAGCTCCACTGGCTGCCCATTAAATCTCGCATTTCCTACAAAGTCCTCCTCCTCACTTACAAGTCTCTCCATGGTCTGGGACCCCATTACCTCAAAGATCTCCTCCATCCCTACTCCCCATCAAGATCCCTGCGGTCCTCATCCAAGGGCCAGCTGGTCATCCCCCGCACCAGACTTAAGGCCACCAGCGATAGAGCATTCTATGCAGCTGCTCCTTCTCTATGGAACAGGCTACCCAACACCATCCAGAATGCTCCTTCACTGGCAGCGTTTAAAAAACACCTTAAAACCCATCTCTTCATGGAGGCCTTTGGCTCCTAGTTTCCACAAGCACACACGCACACACTTATATGCACCCACACACACACTTCTACACTGACACCTTGTTAAGCGACCTTGGGTATTTTGAAAGGCGCTATATAAAACCAAACTATTATTATTATTATTATTATTATTAAATGTCATGACCCTGAATCATTCATCACTCATCTCCTGCTGTACTGTTAAAGAACTGTATAAAAGTCAAAGTCCATCCCATGCCAGGATTAACCAGGCCCTTAAGGCAGCGCCAATTCCATTTCTATAGCCCTCGGACTCTAGACTATTACATAGTTAGGGTTACAGTGGGGTGCCAGTCCTCTGGTAACCGCAAGAGTTTGACTCCCTACTTGCATCTGTATTGCGGTGTGCCTCACCAGATGGCAGTAGGTCCCATTTTTATGGTGATCTTTGGTATGACCCAACAGCAAGTAGAAATCGCAACCTCGCAATTTACTTTATAGGGAAAATGGTCTATATAATGACATACAAGATACAGGAGACATATAAATTCCCACATCATTGCCTACTGTATTTTGCCAACCAGCAATGTTAGGTATTCTATAAATTAATGTCATTGTTTGTCTTGCTGATTATCAATGGAAAGAAACATTTATGTGAGATGTGGATGGAAATTGGAGAATCTGGAGGTACAGTAAGTGACATGGACATGGGGAGAACGCCAAACAGTAAACCAAGCTCAGGATTGACGTGAGGACCCTGAAGCAATGAGGTGGCAACATTACGTCATTGTCCTGCTATGACACTGCTCGCTACAGTTTTACATTTTTCCTGTGAGCATACACCCCTCTTCCTGATATTCAGTGGTGTTCAGCTCTTTTTAAAATAGGAGTCCCCAGAGCCAAAATCCATGCAGTGCCAAGGCTTACAAAAGAAAATTGATATATAATAATGAACCATTTGATAGCATTTTAGGTACCACCTGATTGCACTCTCCTCTGATTAGATGTCAACATTATCAGTTATGGCTTGGTAATGAATGACCTCCTTAACAGCCCCCCTGCCTAAACTGGCTATTTCTGAAATCACAGGTGGACTCATTGCATTACATTAGAGGCATTTAGCAGACAGTCATCCAAAACAACGTACAATATACCCAGAGCAGCCTGGGGAACAGTTGGGGGTTAGGTGCCTTGCTCAAGGACACTTCAGCCATTCCTGCTGGTCCAGAGAATCAAACTGGTGACCTTTTGGTCCCAAAGCTGCTTTTCTAACCTTGAGGCCATGGCTTCCCCCTCACTGACTCAATGATGTGGGCTCTGATGAGTTTTACCTTGCATTATGTATCCTGCTTTTCTGTGAAGCAGGTGTAGGCATTGCCTTTCCAACAAGCTCAAACCCAGTTTCTGTGGTTTCTGATTCAGGTTGGTTGTATAGCAGAGGTGACAGGGATTTAGCTGTGTCAGGGGTTGATATTGGTTGCATTGGTGCTCCAGTTTCTCCCTGGTACCTCCATCAAAACTGCTCCATTGTCCAGACTTTCTGAGTCTGTCTCCTGGATCTTGGCAGATTCAGACTCTGCTTTCCCCTCACCTCCAAGAAGCAGGAACTGGGGAATAAACGCATGGCCAAATATGCACAGTGTTCACTCTTCTTATGGGACCTCCTTCTGCAAGTTGAACTGTGGATGTGGTCCCCTGTATCTCAACCATGCAGTAGAAGAAGAAGAACAACAACTTTATTCATCACACATACACTTGTGAAATTCCTCTCTACATTTAACCCATCTGAAGCAGTGAACACACACATGTGAGCAATAAGCACACACTTATCCAGAGCAATGGGTAGCCATGCTAACAATGCCCAGGGAGCAGTTAGGGGTTAGGTGTCTCACTCAAGGGCACCTCAGCCAAAGGCCGCCCCATGTTAACCTAACTGCATGTCTTTGATCTGTCTGGGAAACCGGAGCACCTAGAGGAAACGCACGCAGACACGGGGAGAACTTGCAAACTCCACACCGAAAGGCCCCCATCGGCCGCTGGGCTCGAACCCAGAACCTCCTTGTTGTGAGGCAACAGTGCTAACCACTACACCACCGTGCCACCCTTGGGTATAGACTGCTATGAATCCTGGATTTTGTTGTCAAATCAAGTTTCAAATCAAGTTTATTTGTACAGCGCTTTTAACAATAAACATTGTCGCAAAGCAGCTTTACAGAATTTGAACGACTTAAAACATGAGCTAATTTTATCCCTAATCTATCCCCAATGAGCAAGCCTGTGGCGACGGTGGCAAGGAAAAACTCCCTCAGACGACATGAGGAAGAAACCTCGAGAGGAACCAGACTCAAAAGGGAACCCATCCTCATTTGGGCAACAACAGACAGCCTGACTATAATATTAACAGTTTTAACAGGTATAACCCTCAACTGTCCTCATGGGGCCGTCCTTCACAGGAGTGGGGCGATAAAACTCCAACCAGACACAGGGCACCAGGATGGATCAAGCAGGTCCGAGGGGCAGAAGAGGCCAGCATCTCAATCCCAGGATCAACATGTAACTCAGAGGGACAGATGGGGGGGGGGGGGGGGGGGGGGAAAGAGAGAGAGAGAAAGAAAACACGTTGTTAGGTATGCCCTAAAAATGACAAGTATTAAATCTGTGTGGTAGGCTCGCAGAGACGAGAGTCTTTACATCAGGCATAACACACAATGGCATGTTAATATGGTAAAAAATATATCATGACCTGCTCTGGCTGGATGCTTGATTGGGTGATGGGAGCACACTCCTCAGCAATGATGAGATGCAGATGGGACCCTTAGGCCTGGCCAAGACAATTCAGTTACATTTCACCGGGTCTGGGACATGCGACAGAATGTCTGACGGCCGATTCCCTGCAGGCTACGATAGCCAGTCGAGGTCCCCACCGTCTCCACCAAAAGATTTCCTGTTGACTCCATGTAACTCAGAGGGACAGATTTGGGGTGGGGGGGAGAGAAAGAAAACACAGGTGGTTAGGTATGCCCAATGTCACCTGAATAAGTAGGAACAGTATACATATTGCACCGAGTACAAGCAGGGACTCCGGCAACTAACTATGACAGCATAACTAAAAGGCACACACTTATCCACACTTATGTTGTGACTTATAAGTGGATCCATAGCATAATGTTCTGAGCGCTGATGCTGGGTGACATCACAGCGGCTGTGCAGGCAGTGTGGGACATACCTTTGTGCACCTTTTGGTGGGACTGTGAGCAGCTACACCACTGGATTAAAACATCCTGACCACTTTTGGTGGACTCCCCCATTTGTATTGTTATTGTAAAGTGACCATGGGTATGAGAAAGGTGCTATAAAAGTTAAACTTATCATTTTTATTATTATATTTCTCAGATACCACTGTCTGACCAACATCTATAGCAGAACAGTAAACTGTGTCATTGCACAAGGCCAAGCACTTAGTTACTTTCTGTTCAGCATATTCTTTGGTCCATATATATGCGTCCTTCAGTTGTCTCTCATGTACAGCTAACCAGTCCTGTTTAGGATGACCGAAATCAGCAAACCTCAGAACTATTGCACTGGTCAGTCTCCTTTTTAAAGTATCAAAGGAGGCCTGATATTTGGAATTCCACATGTGAGGCAACAGCTGATTGAGGTTAGAAGGAGGCCCAGCATTTAGTAAAAGGTTCACCTGATCATGTAATGGGCCTGGTATCTTTGAGAAACCCTTTAGCAAGAAACATCTATAATAATTACAGCTTCTATATAAAGCTTCTATAATAATTACAGAAACCCAAAAATGATCTTAACACTTTCACTGTGGGCGGCACAGTGGTGTAGTGGTTAGCACTGTCGCCTCACAGCAAGAAGGTCCTGGGTTTGAGCCCAGCAGCTGATGAGGGCCTTTCTGTGTGGAGTTTGCATGTTCTCCCTGTGTCTGCATGGGTTTCCTCTGGGTGCTCCGGTTTCCCCCACAGTCCAAAGACATGCAGGTTAGGTTAACCGGTGACTCTAAATTGACCGTAGATGTGAATGTGAGTGTGAATGGTTGTCTGTGTCTATGTGTCAGCCCTGTGATGACCTGGCAACTTGTCCAGGGTGTACCCTGCCTTTTGCCTGTAGTCAGCTGGGATAGGCTCCAGCTTGCCTGTGACCCTGTACAACAGGATAAAGCGGCTACGGATAATGAGATGAGATGAGACTTTCAGTGTGGGCGGCACAGTGGTGTAGTGGTTAGCACTGTCGCCTCACAGCAAGAAGGTCCTGGGTTTGAGCCCAGCAGCCGACGAGGGCCTTTCTGTGTGGAGTTTGCATGTTCTCCCTGTGTCTGCATGGGTTTCCTCTGGGTGCTCCGGTTTCCTCCACAGTCCAAAGACATGCAGGTTAGGCTAATTGGTGGTTCTAAATTGACCATAGGTGTGAATGTGAGTGTGAATAGTTGTTTGTCTCCAGGTGTTAACCCTGTGATGACCTGGCAACTTGTCCAGGGTGTACTCTGCCTCTCACCTGTAGTCAGCTGGGATAGGCTTCAGCTTGCCTGCGACCCTATAGAGAGCGTGCACGTGACGTCACGAGGTCACGTGATATTTGTTTATCCGCCATTTTGGACGGCAAGGTCGCGCATAGAACTTAGACGAACCCGTTCTAATTATCAAGTGTGTGGGAGTAGATCTTTTGAGAATGGTTATATCTTGTTCAGCATTTGGTTGTACCAATAGACAGGGCCAAAAGGAGGGCCTGTCATTTTATAGATTCCCCACAGACAAGGAGAGACATGCAAAATGGGTGTCCGCTGTGTGAAGAGAAAACTGGAACCCCAGTTCTACCAGCCGAATTTGTAGTGAACACTTCATATCAGGTAGGTGTAATCTTCTAATTCAATACTCCTAGTACATCTGTTAAGTTGATTTTCGGATTGAATGATAACTGCATACTTAGAAACTAGACAGTCTCTAATGTTTAAAATGGCTATGCCTAGCCCTACTACCCTGGCCTAGTCTATGACAATGTTTTATCTTTTTGGCTCATATATGCCTTTGAAAGGCCAATCCATAGTAGGGATGGCGAAAACTAAAAAAAAATCTTGACCGACCACCGAGCCTCATTAACTGGTTAAAGTCGGTTAACCTATGAGTTTAAACAGGGATGCAAACGGCGGATGCGCCTTTTTCACGGCTGAATCGTGCAGATCCGATTTTTTTCTTTAGGGGGGGCGTTGGAGTGTCTGAATAATTTCATCAGAGTAAATTCTGTATTAAAATTACTAAATAAGCGATAAAAAGTCCTGCATAGTCTCTTTATGATAAACGTCTTAATGCCACTTACCCGTGAGGTTATCAAGTAGACATTCTTCTTCGGAACCTTCCAGAGGTAATAGTTGGGATACCCATCCCACAACAAAATATTTATAAGCTTCCAGGCTCTTGTAAGCTTTGAGGGCTTTGCCAGTGTAATACGATTCACGATTAACAAGAAAATTGTAAATGTCGTGGTAGGCCAGATCGGGCAAATCGCCGGCACCGCAGCTCCGAATTTCCCTGAACAAGGATTACGGCAAGTTGTATAGATCTGCAATCCCCAACCTGGAACACTTTTCCACGTAACGCTGCCTCACGTCACCTTCAAGATGCTGAACAAACTTAGACAAGTAATCGCGTGATGTAGATGCAGTATTTTCCGAATTTTCTTGGGGATTACTCCCTGGATCCATTACACTCGCGCAAGGTAAACAATCCTGAAGCCGTCCAATATGGCGGAGTAGGCGGAGAAACACGGATGGGTCACGTGACTGCACATCCTTTATACAGGATAAGCGGCTACAGATAATAGATGGATGGGATGGAATTTCAGTGTAGTAGGGATGGACCACTGACTTACAGCTGAGACTTTTTCTGGGTCTATGGAAAAACCATCAGCTGAAACTGGATGCCTCAATAATATAACTTTTTGCTGGAGAAATTGGCTTTTTCTCAATCTTTATGTTAAGACCTGATTCTTTGAGCCATTTAAGCAGTGTGTAATCTCTCCAGATGCTCCTTGAAAGTCTTGGATAATACTAGGATTTCATCCAAATATTTGAAATCCATTCCAAAATCCATTATTTGAAAGATTAAGTCATTCATGGTAGCCTGAATCGACCTTTCAAAGGTTGCTGGCTCAGTATATACTCTCATGGGCATCCACAGATGTACATAGAGTCCAAAATGGGCTATAAAGTCTGTCTTGTAATTATCTCTTTCATCTAATGGCAATTAATGGTAGCCACTAACCAGTGCAGTGGTTGAAAAGAACCTTGCACATCTTGAGGCATCAAAACTCTTATCAATTCTAGCCAATGGGAAGGCATCTTTCTTGGATTTCTTGTTGAGCACACACCCCTCTTCTTGGTATTTGGTGATGTCATAGCTCTTTTTAAAATAAGAGTCCCCATGGCCAAAATCAATGCAGTGCACAGGGTTACAAAAGAAAATGGATACAATTATGACCTAGGAAAAGGGACATAATAATGAACCATTTCCAAGCATTTTAAGTACCACATGGCTACAAAAGTATTAATAAACATGCAAATTGTTGATACTTTCATTTTCTGAAAGTTAAAGATACTGTATAAAAAATATACTGTATACACACTGATTTACAGCAACTGCCACATTTCATTCATTCGTCTTCAGTAACCACTTTATCCTGGTCAAGGTTATGGTGGACCTGGAGGCTATCCCAGTAACAATAGGTCATAGAGCAACATGCACAGCCTCGCAGTCTCATGTACAGACTCATTCACAATTTAGACTAGCCAATTCACATACAGTACAGGCATGTTTATGGGAAGTGAGAGGAAACTGGAGAACCCCAGGCAAACCTATACAGACAGAATATGCATAACTTCACAGAAACATTAACCTGAGCTCAGGATCAAACTGGTAAGTCTGGAGCTGTGAGGCAGCAACACTACCCATTGTACCACCATGCAGCTAACTGCCACATTTTGATACAAAATTCATGTAGGGAGAATGTCAGTGGCAGATAGGCAGAGATAAAGATATGTGTCCTGTCATTTAAGAAGCATAAACATGCTGCTGGTACAGTTTATTTTGAAATGTCCCAAGCTTTCCTTCATACTAAAAAAAAATAAAATAAAAAAATGGGTAACATCTACACGTTCCATATACTCTCCTTTTTCTCCTCCAGGGTTTTGGAAATCCAAGTTTACCTTTCGTTATGTTTGGACAGGATTGTGTTACTGGTGCAATAAAACACCTTTTGACCCAATGCAATAAAATATGAAATTCTTGACTGTCTGCTGGCTACATGGTGGCTCTGTCTGAAAGGCAAACTGTATGCTCGACCTGCCATGTTATGGAACTCTCTGGAATCCTGTGGAATCTGTGGCTCAACAAACCATGGGCTAAAATAGCCTGTTATGCTTAAGGGCAGTGTAATAAGCTTGAATGGTTATCAATCCCAAATCTCAAAAGTGGTTGCTTGAGCTGTAATTAAAAAAATATATAAATTTAAAAAATAAAATAATAATAATAATAATAATAATAATAATAATTTATAAAATACTTTGACAAAAGGCCATTTGTCATCAATCTTCCTTGGAAATATAACATGACAGACACTACAAACACCTACACCACAGTGTCAACTTCTCAAGCAATTTACACCTATACTATACACTGGAGACTGCTATGTGTAGAGTGTGTGTATTGTAGACCAGTTCCACTTAAAATGGAACTTTGCACTGACCATTTGCATAGCCCATTTTATTCAGACAATATTGTATTGAAAGCATGCTTTAATGACCTATTCCACAAAATATCAAATGGTTGACCTTGGGTGCTGCTTTAAAAGGAATGGCAATAACTGTACAGCAACAAAAACAACAACAACAATAATACTTTGGGGTGACATGGTGGTGTAGTGGTTAGCACTGTCACCTCAGAGCAAGAAGATTCTGGGTTCGAGCCCAGTGGCCAATGGGGGCTTTTCTGTGTGGAGTTTGCATGTTCTGTCTGTGTGGGTTTCCTCTGAATTGAATGCCTTTATTGTCATTGCACAGCTGTACAATGAAATTTCAGTGAAACTCCTCAAGTGGTACATCCAATATAAAATAAAAGTCTAATATAAAAAAGGCACATGTCTAAAATTAAAAAAAGGCTAATAAAAATATAAAACAGCACACATCACATCAGCAGACAGTGACATAAAACAACAAGTTAATAAATAGATGAGCAAGTGTATTGCACAGTCCAGGAAATATTACACAGAATATTGCACATACTTCAACAAAGAGTTGAGTTGTTTTATGGCACTTGGATAAAAACTGTTCATGAGTCTGGAGGTGCGGGCCTGTATGGACCTATAGCGCCTTCCAGAAGGCAGCACCATAAACAGGCTGTTTCCTGGGTGAGAACAGTCCTTATGATGTTTTCTGCACAGCACAAGCATCTGGTGTTATAAATGTCTGTCAGTGAGGGCAGCTGTGTCCGTATAATGTCCTGTGCCAACTTCCTGACTCTATCCAGAGCCTTTTTGTCAGCCATGGTGCAGCTCTTAGACCACACCAAGATGTCGTGCGTGATGATGCTTTCCACAGAACATTTGTAAAAGGAGAACAGCAGTTTCTGGGACAGGTTGACTTTTCTCAGTGACCTCAAAAAGTACAGTCTCTGCTGTGCTTTTTCACAAGAGCATTGGTGTTAATAGTCCATGTAAGATCTTGAGAGATATGTGTTCCCAAGAATCTGAAGTTGCTGACCCTCTCCACAATGTCCCCTTTGATGTAGAGAGGGGCAGGTTCCTCCCTCTTCCTCTGAAAATCTATCACCAACTCCTTTGCTTTAGAGGAGTTGAATACCAGGTTGTTGTCAGAACACCAAGCAGTGAGTTTCTGGACTTCATCCCTGTAGGCAGTCTCATCATTATTATGCATCAGTCCTACCACAGTAGTGTCATCCACAAACTTAATAATGATGTTGCTGTCATGGACAGGTGTACAGTCATGGGTGTATAGCAAAGGACTCAGTACACAGCCCTGGGGGGCACCAATGCTGAGGGCCAGGACTGAGGAGTGGTGGAACCACAGCCTAACTGACTGTGGATGGTCTGTTAGAAAGTCCTTGATCCATCTGCAAATGTGATGGCTGACACCCAGACTGTAAAGTTTGGACATCATTCTGCTGGGCATGATAGTATTAAAAGCAGAACTAAAGTCCATGAACAACATTCTTACATATGAGCCGGGTCATTCCACGTGTCAACGCACTGTGGAGGGCTGTGTTGATGGCATCTCTTGTCGACCTGTTGGCTCTGTATGCAAACTGATGCTGATCCAAACTGGGAGGGAGAGAGGCTTTGATGTGTTTTAGCACCAACCTTTCAAAGCACTTCATAACCATTGAGGTAAGAGCCACAGGTCTGTAGTCAGAGAGGCTGCTGACAGATGGTTTCTAAGGGATGGGCACAATGGTGGCAGATTTGAAGCATTTGGGGACAGTATAGGAGGACAGAGAGAGGTTGAAAATAGAAGTGAATACCTCAGTCAGCTGGTCTGCGCAGCCCTTCAGTACTTTTCCTGGGATACTGGCAGCCTTCCTGGGGCTCACACCATGGAGCACTCTCTTGATCTCCTCCATACTCACTGTGAATGCCAGATCGCTTGTGGGTGATAACAGTGTGGACCCTGTCTCTGCCCCAGTCACCTCAAAACGTGTGAAGAAATGGTTGGTGCTGGTGCTGGTGTTTGAATCTGTGGAGCCCTTGAAGTTTGTCAGGTGCTGGATTCCCTGCCAGATGTGTTGGGGGTCCTCCTCACTGAAGTGTCCCTCGATTTTCCTCCTGTAGTCTGCTTTTGCCTCTTTGATGCCCCTTTTTAGGTTGGATCTGGCCATGCTGTATGGGTGCTCCTGTTTCCCCCACAGTCCAAAGACATGCAGGTTAGGCTAATTGGAGGCTATAAATTGACTGTAGGTGTGAATGTGAGTGTGAATGGTTGTTTGTCTCTATGTGTCAGCCCTATGATGACCTGGTGACTTGTCCAGGGTGTACCCTGCCTCTTGCCCATAGTCAGCTGGGATAGGCTCCAGCTTGCCTGTGACCCTGCACAGGATAAGTGGTTACGGATAATGGATGGATGGATAATACTTTGTGTATGCATTTGTGCTTAGTCACATAGTAGTTTGCTTATTCATGTAGATTTAAGAACATGAGTTTGTGCAGCACTATAATAATTCTCAGATCTAATTATAACTCAGACATCGTATATGTGCACAAGCAACACAAACTTTTGGTGAAAATCAGTCAGTCAGTCAGGCTTGTGAAAAGCAGACCTGCACGACTTACATAAGCTATAAAATGTGGTCTTATGTCAGAGGCTGTTCATGAATGCTTTTCTTCTATCCCACCCTTAAATAAATACCAAATCTACAGTGGCCAGTGGATCTGTGATTATTTGGCAGCCCTGGAGCGAACAGCAGCAGGGTCCCCAAATAAAGAGTTTCTTTCTATGGGAAAAGTGAGGTGCTGAAAAGCTGACCTCTGGTAGCACTGGAGTGTGTGGTGCCACTATCATGCTGCATGAGTAAACAAAGGTGAGTTTTATTATGCCACCCTCAAGGGAAAGGGGTGCCCCAAATGATATCTCAAACAGATCAGTGCTCAGTTTCTTAATAAGCCAGCACACAGAACATGGTAACATGGAGCTACAGTTGCTGACATGGAGGATTTTGGGGAAACGTATGGGAAAATTCTAGACCAGACTGTTGGCAAAATGTTGGCAGTATAGGGATCAATAAAATCTGTTTGTTACAGATGATACTGCTGATAGTTTTAGCAGACAATTGGGTCTGGCATATGAGGGGAAAACTTTGTTTAAATTATCCTGTTTACTTAAAATTACCCTGTTGTGTATTCTGACATACCAAAAACAGATAACTAAACAAACATACAATATGTTGCAAAAGTATTGATCACCCTTGGTGTTTGTCCTGTTTTGTTGCATTACAAGCTGGAATTAAAATGGATTTTGGGGGGTTGGCACCATTTAATTTACACAACATACCTACAACTTTAAAGGTGCATTTTTTAAAAATTGTGACACAAAAAATAATTAAGATAAAAAAGCAGAAATCTGGAGTGTGCATCGGTAACACCTCCCCCCCCATTAAAAAAAAAAGTCAATACATTGTAAAGCCACCTTTTGACAACTGTAAGTCTTTTGGGGTATGTCTTTATTAGTTTAACGCATCTAGCCACTGGGAATTTTGCTCATTCCTCAAGGCAAAATTGCTCCAACTCCTTCAAGTTAGATAGCTTGCATTGGTGTACAGCAATCTTCAAGTTATGCCACAGATTCTCAATTGGATTGAGGTCTGGGCTTTGATTAGGCCAGGGCTTTTCAAAGTGTGGGGCGCGCCTCCCCTAGGGGGCGCCAGAGTTCTTCAGGGGGGGCGCAACGTGGGGAAAAATAAACCAGAATAAGTTACTATTGCAGACATTTAGCGAACTTCAGCTAGCCTTTACCAGAGACAAAATGGATGGATTTTTAGTACCTAAAGCTACAGTGAGTGAGGAGGCAGAGTCTGGGCCAAGCAAAAAAAGAAGGAAGTATGACCACGATTATTTAAAGTTTGGATTTTCATGGACTGGATCTGAAGATGCTCCACTGCCACAGTGTGTTGTCTGCCAAGAGGTGCTAGCTAACGATGCTATGAGATGTTTAAAATGTGTAAAACAAGATGTTTTTTTAAAAAAAAAGCACAGATGTTTAAAATGTGTAAAAAAAAGTTTTAAAAAGCACAGATGTTTAAAATGTGTAAAAAAAAAGATGTTTTAAAAAAGCAGATGTTTAAAATGTGTAAAAAAGTTTTCAAAGCACAGATGTTTAAAATGTGTAAAAGAAAAAAAAAAGTGTACAACAACCATTTTTTAAAATACGAATGGAACATTAAGTATAGCAACAACAAAAATTGTAAGGGGGGCACTGTTGTTTATTTGCTCTCTGGGGGGGGGCTGACTCTCCCACACTTTGAAAACCCCTGGATTAGGCCATTCCAAGACATTTAAATGTTTCCCTTTAGACCACTCCAGTGTAGCTTTAGTAGTTTGTTTGCGGTCATTGTCCTGCTGGAATGTGAACCTTCATCCCAGTCTCAAACCTCTGGCTGACTGAAATAGGTTTTCCTCTAGAATCGCCCTGTATTTAGTGCCATCCAGCTTTCCTTCAGTCCTGACTAGCTTTCCTATCCTTGCAGATGAACAACATCCCCACAGCATGATGCTGCCACCACCATGCTTCACTGTAGGAATGGTGTTTTCAGGGTGTTATGTTTGTGCCACACATGGCATTTCTCATGATGGCCAAAAGGATAAATTTTAGTCTCATTTGACCAGAGAATCTTCTTCCATGTCTTTGGGGAGTCTGCCACATGCTGATGGGCAAACTCCAAATGTGTTTTTTCTTCTTTTTTTCTTTAAGCAGCAACTTTTTTCTGGCCACTCTTCTATAAAGCTCCGCTCTGTGGAGTGTACGGCTTAAAGTGGTGCTATGGACAGATACTCCCATCTCCGCTGTGGATCTTTGCAGCTCCTTCAGTGTTATTTTTGGTGTCTTTGTTGCATCTCTGATTAATGCCCTCCTTGCCCGGTCTGTGAGTTTTGGTGGGCGGCCTTCTCTCGTCAGGTTTGTAGTGGTTACAGACGCACAGCTTGTGAACAGGCAAGGCAGGCAACTGCTTGGGGCCCCCTGGCCCAGCCCAAGGGCTTATTTATCTTATCTCATTATCTGTAGCCACTTCATCCTTCTACAGGGTCACAGGCAAGCTGGAGCCTATCTCAGCTGACTATGGGCGAAAGGCGGGGTACACCCTGGACAAGTCGCCAGGTCATCACAGGGCTGACACATAGACACAGACAACCATTCACACTCTCATTCACACCTACGGTCAATTTAGAGTCACCAGTTAACCTAACCTGCATGTCTTTGGACTGTGGGGGAAACCGGAGCACCCGGAGGAAACCCACGCGGACATGGGGAGAACATGCAAACTCCGCACAGAAAGGCCCTCGCCGACCCCGGGGCTCGAACCCAGGACCTTTTTGCTGTGAGGCAACAGCGCTAACCACTACACCACCGTGCTGCCCAGGCTTATTTATTTTGTTTTTTATTGTTTTTATTGTTCTTTACCATTGTATTTTCACATTTGGAATTTAAAAACTTTGGTTTCATACATTTTTTGTTGGTGTCAGATTATTTATAACATATTGGTGATGAACACTGGTCAGAAGGGCCCCCTGGAAATTTTTGCTTGGGGCCACAACAGACTCTAGAATCGCCTCTGAGTGGTTACATAGTCTTTCCATTTTGCTATAATGGATTTAATGGTGCTCTGTGGGATATTCAAAGTTTGGGATATTTTTAGAACCCAATTTATACAGACATCATGTGACACTTTGATTGCACATTGAGGGAAATAATAGAAAAAAAAGATTGTACATGAGTGGATCTTAATCAACTAATTATGTGACTTATGAAGTGAATTGGTTGGACCATCCCTTATTTAGGGGTCCAGTTTTCTGTTTCTTATTTCATCTTAATTATTGTTTGTGTCACAATAAAACAGCAATTTGCACCTTTAAAGTAGTAGGCATGTTGTGTAAATCAAAAGATGCTAACCCCCCAATAATCAATTTTAATTCCAGCTTGAAATGCAACAAAGCAGGGCAAACATCAAGGGCGATGAATACTTTTGCAAAACGCTGTATGTATATAAGAAATATTCATTGTGTTGTAAGAAAGATGAATGATATTATTCAACACAATAATTTAAATTATCAATACAGTATCCACAGAAAGTAACAATTAATTTTTTTTGTTATGGAAAATGTAAATAAAAAAGCAGTGATTTCTAAATTTACTTTGACTTTTATTTAATTGCAGACAGACTTCACCCAAGATAGTTTGTTTTGTCTGGTCAATTTCACTTTATTTGTTAATAATCATCCATTCCTGCATTTCAGGTCTGCAACACATTCCAAAAAAAAAAAAGTTGGGATGGGGTAATTTAAGGCTAGTAATGAGGGAAAACAATAAAATAATGATGTGCTTTGAAACAGGTGATGTCAGTAGGTGACTGTAATCATGATTTGGTACAAAATCAGTATCCAGGATAGGTGTTGTCTTTGAGGAGCAAAGATGGGCCAAAAATCTTGAGTTTGTCAGCAAAATTGTGAGAAAATTATTGAAATCTTTAAAACTAATATTCCTCAAAAGAAACATATGAGGAGATTTGGATAATTCACTCTCTGTGGTGTATAATAACATTAAACGATTCAAGGAATCTGGAGGAATTTTGGTGTTTAAAGGGAAAGGGCGCAAGCCAAAGCTGAACACCCGTGATCTGTGACCCCTCAGACAGCACCACATCAAGAACCATCATTCATCTATAGCTGATATAACCACGTGGGCTCAGAGTTACTTTGGTAAACCTTTGTCAAGTACTACAATACTGAGTTATGTTCACTAATGCCAGTTAAATCTTTACTGTGCAAAAAGAAGCCTTATATTAACTGTGTCCAGAAGTGCTGTCAACTTCTCTTGGCTTGGACACATCTAAGATGGACCATCACACAGTGGAAATGTGTATTGTGGTCAGATGTATCAGTATTCCAGGACTTTTTTTTTTTTTTGAAGAAATAGACTTTATGCCCGCTGGACCAAAGGTGAAAGGATCATCCAGACTGTTAATAGCAACAAGTCCAAAAGCCAGGGTCTGTCATGGTATGGGGTTGTGTCAATGCCCTTGGCAAAGGTAACTTACACTTCTGTGATGGCAGCATTAATGTGGAAAAGTACATTGAGATTTTGGAGTCACATATGCTGCCTTCAAGATGACATCTTTTCCAGGGATATTTCAACAAGACAATGCAAAACCACATTCTGCACACATTACAAAGGCATGGCTGTGGAAGAAGAGGGTACCTGTCCCCAATAGATAATTTGTGGAGAATTTTGAAATGAAAACTATGACAATGATGCCCGCATACTGTTGCACATCTTAAGACCTGTTTGCAGAATGAATGGGACAAAATAACACCTGAAATGTTTCATCACTTGATGTCTTCAGTCCCTAAACATCTTTTAAGTGTTGTGAGAAGGAATGGCAACATTATAAAGTGGTAAATGCTTTATGTCCCAATGTTTTTGAAATGTGTTGCAAGAATCAAATTTGAAATGTGTTTATTTTGCAAAACAAACAAAGTTCATGAGGTAGAACATCAAATAATGTGCTGTTGTATTGTTTTGAGTGCAATCCATGTCAAAGATTATTTATAAATTATTGTTTTCAGTTTTAATTTCAATTTCAACATACCGTTCCTACTTTTTCTGATTTGGGGTTGTAGCTGGATGATGCACTTCCATGTCAAAACATCACTATATGTGTGCTTAGGACTAGCCAATACTTCTAACTCTTCTCAAGAGACTTTTTCCCCCTTAATCTACCTTCATGCATCTGAGTTAAGTCAATTTTATTGCCATTCACTCCATATACATATATGAGGGATGGAATATCATGCCTCTAGGACAATGTTGCAACATAAAAGACAATACATGGACTGTGCATACAGAGCTAGAGTGCTGTTTTTCAAGCCAGGCCTGCATGATTGGGTAATCCCATGGCCACCACACACAGTCCACTTTTCATCTTCCTCTATGTACACAAAGCATAAGTTACCCAGGGCCTGCACCCCCATCCTAGTGGCCTCCATTACCAACAGGAGCCAGGTTCCACCACAGCATAATAAAAACCTGCTTCCTTCAACACCCATGCCAAAGCCCTTGTGAGTCAAAGTGCACTTTAGTCCTATAAGTTTACACAAGCACAGAGGAGACGAGGTCTGGTAGATGGGTAGTGTCACTCTTAAAAGGCACTGATAGCTTCAGGATGAGTTTCAAATTTCAGGTGCTTACTAACTAGCACTAGTGAGTTTTCAAGTTATTTGTAAAAGCAGACAAGAAGTTAATCTTGTAGAAATTGGTCTGAAGGACGTGATATAAATCATTCAGCCTAGCAAGAAAATAGCTGACATTTATTTATGGCTCTGACATTTGTACATCTATTTTTCAGTTGTTTCTGGTTAGTTGGAGGAAACTTCTTTCCCTGCTGCATCCATAAAGGGATGAATAAAATCAACCAAATGAATAAAAATCAATGATACATAATAGACAATGCATGTGAGCTGAGTGATCGGAGTTATAACTGTATACATAATGCACAGCAGTTTTTAATCATATTTTAAGACATGTAATTTTTAATAATAATAAAAAAATTACTTACTCTAACAACATCACTTCTGTTTTCATTAAAATATTACACCTCAGACAGTATTTGCACATCTTGTGCCTGTCAGCAAAAATGTACCTGAATTACCCTTCTGAAAATGTATAGTTAAAAAAAAGCCCTCAAGAAACAGAATAGCTAAATTTATTTAATGTTGTTTGTGTGGCTCTTCACACATAATTACTTTCAGGGTCATGTTTCCCAAGAGCATTGCAGCATAAAGATCATTGTTAAATGGTAGAGCGATTATCATACTGAATACTCTCCTAGTTAAGATGACAATAACTTATACTACAACAGTATAGTGATATGGAGCAACATCTATGTTTCTGCCAAGTTTCAATTACATGCACTTTTAATTGGCAAATCACAGCAAGGTCACAGGATAAATACCCCCTCCTTGTTATACCGTAATTATACAGATAATAGCTGTAAACACACAACAGGGGTGAAATGCATGCAAATAATTCAACTGCACATGAAACTTCTCCTCAAAATTGCTTTTGGCCACCAAAACACTACCCAGTCTCTAAAGGATATTAAAATACACAGTGAAAAATAGAATGTTAAAACAAATAAAATACTATGGTCAGAAAAGAAAACAAAAACTTACTATAAGCTGCAAGACACCAATGGAAAACTGAGAATGCAGGTTATAAAATAAAGTGGACATGACGTTTTCAGTGATGGGAAAATACACTCAGCGCTAAATCCTACTTGTAAAGGCACAAAAAATATCTCAAGGCCTTTAGATTTATGTCACCTATGTTTTATACATTCATTCATTTGGGATTATCTTGTTATGACTTTATGGATCTGCTTAAATAAAACAGTCTTGAAAAATTTAAGGTTATGATAGGATTCTAAACTTACATAATGATTTCGCTTGATCCATTAAGAGAAAAAGGCAAAGGACAACAACAACAAAAAAAAGGAAGAATGCAAATTCACCAAACTTCAGTAGGTTATGACTGTAGCAGTAATAGCAGACTTCCTAAGTTATTTGTTGCATAAGAGTACGCTTCTTGTGCTGTTCTCTTGAATGCAAAATATTGCAATATATATGCTGGTACTAACACTGGACCTCGGATATTTTGTCCTTACAAAATAGACACTTTTAATAAACTGTGCATGAGTAGTCTATGTGTATGTGGTGTTTTTAGCTGAGAGAGAGTGAGAGAGAGAGTGAGAGAGAGAGCTACAAAGCTAAAAAATGTCTATAACACTCTTTACCTGCATGATGCAATCATTATAGAGTGCTTATGCATCTTGTCTTCAAAGTTACTACATAAAATAAAATTCGTTCATGAGAGTGTTATTAGACTTGTTGACATTACAAGTCTTATTGATATTCATGCTGCATGTATAATAAATTTGTGGGTGAAAACATGAGAACAACACTGAAAACTTGACCTCTTAGGATGATTTTGACATTTGCATCTAGTACATAAAGTCGAGACATTCTCTGCATGTTACAGGAAAGACATACGGTGGCAAGCAGACATACTAATCCATTTTCATTCTGTCCCACAAATCCAAACCTCAACTCTGTAAGCTACCATATCTCTCATTGTATAAGACAACATGAATGGAAATAGTAAGGAAAAAACAAATATCACAAATATTTGAGGAAAATGACCTTTTCTCTTTGCCCATGAATAGGTGTGTTTGGTTAACTTTATTTAAATGTCACTCCCTCTTCAGAATAATGGTAAAGTTTGAAAAATTTACATAAAATGTATAAAACATTTTACAGACATACAGACTGTCCTCCATCTGCCTTGACTTCAGGACAGAGTGACTAGTCAGATGGCTTCCTTAAGGTGATGACCTTTGTTTGTACCTAGACCACTGAGTAGTTGGCAAATTAGTGTGTGTATATAAACTGTATTGTCATTTGGCACAAATGAATAAGGATCATTCCAAACAGCACATGGTTAGTCAAAAATAAAATAGGTAAAATATTTGTACAAGAAGGCAAGCAAAAGTTTTTTTTCAAAGGATTTTAAAATTTTTATACAAAAAAAAAAAAAAAAAAAAAATATATATATATATATATATATATATATATATATATATATATATATATATATATATATAAGGGCGGCACGGTGGTGTAGTGGTTAGCGCTGTCGCCTCACAGCAAGAAGGTCCGGGTTCGAGCCCCGTGGCCGGCGAGGGCCTTTCTGTGCGTAGTTTGCATGTTCTCCCCGTGTCTGCGTGGGTTTCCTCCGGGTGCTCCGGTTTCCCCCACAGTCCAAAGACATGCAGGTTAGGTTAACTGGTGACTCTAAATTGACCGTAGGTGTGAATGTGAGTGTGAATGGTTGTCTGTGTCTATGTGTCAGCCCTGTGATGACCTGGCGACTTGTCCAGGGTGTACCCCGCCTTTCGCCCGTAGTCAGCTGGGATAGGCTCCAGCTCGCCTGCGACCCTGTAGAACAGGATAAAGCGGCTAGAGATAATGAGATGAGATTATATATATATATATATATATATATATATATAAATAAAAATTTAAAAATCCTTTGAAAAAAAAAACTTTTGCTTGCCTTCTTGTACAAATATTTTACTACCTATTTTATTTTTGACCCACCATGTGCTGTTTGGAATGATTCTTATTCATTTGTGCCAAATGACAATACAGTTAATATAAAATTATGGCAAAAGAAAATAAATGTATTAATCTAGGAGACCATCTATGGTACGCTTATAAATGTGGAATTAGACTAATAGTATTATTTCTTATTCTTAGTGTGTTTCCACATGGGGTTACATACTATGAAAAGTTAACCAAAATAATTTGGGGGCAAAATAAGATTACAATGTTTCCACCCTAAGATCTCAATGGATTATTTTTAATGTAGGAGACAATGTTGCAGGGTGGCACAGTGGTGTAACAGTTAACAATGTTGCCTCACAGTAAGAAAGTTCTGGGTTCCAGCCCAGCGGTCAACGGGGACCTTTCTGTGTGGAGTTTGCATGTTCTCCCTGTGTCTGCATGGGTTTCCTCTGGGTGCTCTTGTTTCCCCCACAGTCCAAAGACATGCAGGCTAGGCTAATTGGTGGCTCTAAATTGACCGTGAGTGTGAATGGTTATTTGTCTCTATGTGTCAGCCCTGTGATGATCTGGTGACTTGTCCAGGGTGTACCCCACCTCTTGCCCATAGTCAGCTGGGATAGGCTCCAGCTTGCCTGTGACACTGCACAGGATAAGCGGTTATGGATGGACAAGGTTGCAGCCAGGCAGTGGTATTCTGAGCCTTTTTTGTGGAAATCCAAATGATGCATAAATACAGTATTTATTTGTTGACTTTGTAGTAGCAACATCCCTTTCTAAAGAAGTTACATAATTATGAGGTGGTGTTACACCACTTGTTGCCAGGTCATGTTAGGGCCTAACTAAACTCCATGTTGCAGGGTGGCCATGAGGTGTGTTTTGGCAAGACGGATGCTTGTTTGCACAGATGTTCCTCAGTTCCTGCCTCAAAGGAGGTGGCTGTGATAAGTGGTGTCTAAAAATATCCAAAAATCACTTATATACGAAGTTGGCAGTACAAGACCATTTTACTATGTCTATCCATGATTGAGGTGCCATTTTTAATACTCCATTGTGGTAAGTATTAATTTGTGGATTTTAATTTTCAGTCCGTAATTGTGTTTAATATACAAGATTTCATGTGTTCAAGTTTTTCCTTTGCATTTGACTTAGCCCCAGATTTTTATTAAAATAAACATTGTTCAGTAACTTATAGTACATTTTGCAATTGTATACTTAACTTCTGCTTCACTACATTCTTAAAAGCAAATGGTTTCTTTTACTCTAAAATCTACTCTGTTACTGAAATACTACAAAATTCAACAGATGGTGCTGTGGTGCACTGCAATGGCTGCCACATACACTCTTATGTGAGGACTTGCCACTGACTGTCAGTCCAGGAAGAAACAGTACTATCTCTGGTATCTGGTCACTCTGGTGCACACAATCCATGGAACAGCTTTTGATTTGCAAATCATCACATTCTGTTTTTATTTACAATTTACACATCGTCACAGTGTTTTTGGAAATGGGGTTGTATGTCAAGACATGTTGTCTTTTTCAGGTTTCTACACAAGACATTTGCGCTACGTTCACACTGCAAGGCTTAATGCTCAATTCCGATTTTTTTGTGAAATCCGATTTTTTTGTGAGGTCGTTCACATTAACAAATATATGCGACTTGTATGTGATCCTCAGTATGAACGAAAAGCGACCTAAAAGTGTTCCGCATGCGCATTGCAGGATACGACGACGTCACACGCAGTGAGCATGGCCAGTGTTTACGGAAGTAAAACCGCCCGGTTGCGGTATGACCCATCCAATCTAGCTTGAATAGCTGTATCCCCCCAAATGGAAATCAGCTCCCTAACCTCTGCGTCCTTCCATTGAGAAGATTCTGAACCTTCACAGCCCGAAGCGTCCCTCGCATTGATGTCATGCGCAGGGGCGCAGATACGTTTTTTGAACTGGGAGGGACAAAAAACTGGGGGGGACAAAGCTGCCAGCAAACCAACCCCAACCCCGATATGCCTGTCAAACTTGTTGTTAGTTACCATAGCAACCAAGCTCG
Source organism: Neoarius graeffei (assembly GCF_027579695.1). Lineage (NCBI taxonomy): Eukaryota > Metazoa > Chordata > Actinopteri > Siluriformes > Ariidae > Neoarius > Neoarius graeffei. The sequence goes on from NC_083588.1 coordinate 20,117,975, forward strand.
AGCTCGCAACCTGTGCAGTCTGCGCAGCTCAACCAACCGAATATCAGTCTTTGTTTTATGTGAGTTGTTGCAACTATGTATACACTGCTGTGCACCTCAATAAACCGAATGGTAATTAGTCTTTTGATTTTTCCGTGAGGTTTGCCTTATACAAAGAAAGACAGCATAGACGTTTTTTCCTCCCTATAAGTGGGGGGGACCGAGCGAGGTGAATTTAAATCTGGGTGGGACGAGTCCCACCCTCTATCTGCACCCGTGATTATGCGCCATGTTGTTGTAACTTTTTTTGAGAGACCCGCCGCCTACTTCAGCACAGAATAGTGACGTTTGTGGCTTGTTGATGACGTGTAAGTCGGATGAATGCGACCTGGCGGTTCAGACTGAAGTCGCATATGAAAAGAGCGGATAGGGATCGGAATTAGGACCACATATCCAAACGGCCTGGGTCGGATTTGAAAAAATCGGATCTGTGTCGTTCATATTGTCAATAAAAGATCGGATACAGGTCACATATGGGCGAAAAGATCGGATTTGAGTCACTTCAGCCTGCAGTGTGAACGTAGCCTTGGTCTATATTTATCCATATGTACAAACCTATCAGAAATCAGAATCAGAAAAAGTTGGGATCGTATATTAAAACTGAAAACAATGATTTGTAAATAGTCTTTAACCTTTTTAACCTGTATTACACGCAAAACAACACAACAGCATATTATTTGATGTTTTGCCTCATGAATTGAATTGTTTTATTTCTTTTTCCAAAATAAACACTTCTTACAATTTTGATTTTTGCAACACATTTCAAAAACATTGGGACATAAAGCATTTACCACTTTATAATATTGCCATTCCTTCTTACAACAGTTAAAAGTTGTTTAGGGACTGAAGACATAAAGCGATGAAGCATTTCAGGTATTATTTTGTCCCATTCATTCTGCAAACAGGTCTTAAGATGTGCAACAGTATGAGGGCATTAGCCTGGGCCCGCCCATCCTAAGCATGACGCAACACGAGGGCCTGTTGCGAGCTTAGTCTGGCCAGGCAAGCTATCTCCAGCTCTTCCAAGCTCCCGAAAAATCGGGAACCAATCAACTTTGAGCATCTCCAATGGCCCTGGGTAGAGGCGTGTTCAAGGCAGTGACGTAGTAGAACTGCGACCGGAAGCCATAGATTGTTTACAGAATCTATGCCGGAAGCGCTTCATTCACTAGAAACATTACGGACATGGAGCAAGTTCTCATTGAAAATGGAGCAAAGAGCAGCCCTGGAGGTATTTATTGAAAGGAAGGACGTTTTCTCCTTGCTCCCGACCGGCTTCTGTAAGAGTTTAATCTACCAGTTAGCCCCGTCGTGTCACATACGTCAGAGGAAAGAGTGATGTGATTGGTTTAAGCTTTGTCACAGCCTTTTCTGGCTTCGACCAGTAGCAAACTGAGGCATTTCAGGGAGGCGGGTCAACCACGGGCTCTGGGAAACGGTTGGGCTTAATATCTTGGCCAGACCAATAGCTCGTAGAGCTTTGCAGTCGCGTTAGCCAGACTATGAGGGCATCATTGTCATAGTTTTCATTTCAAAATTCTCCACAAATTCTCTATTGGGGACAGAGAGGACAGGCACCCTCTTCTTCCACAGCCATGCCTTTGTAATGTGTGCAGAATGTGGTTTTGCATTGTCTTGTTGAAATATCCCTGGAAAAGATGTCATCTTGAAGGCAGCATATGTGACTCCAAAATCTCAATGTACTTTTCCACATTAAAGGTGCCCTTCCACCAAAAACGTTTAATACTGGTTCTTTTTGAAATACCATAGTTCAGGGGTTTTCAAAGTGTGGGAGAGTCAGCCCCCCCAGAGAGCAAATAAACAACAGCGCCGTATTTAAAAAAATGGTTGTTGTACACTTTTTTCTTTTACACATTTTAAACATCTGTGCTTTTTTAAAACCTCTTTTTTTTTTACACATTTTAAACATCTGTGCTTTTTTAAAAACATCTTGTTTTACACATTTTAAACATCTCATAGCATCGGTAGCTAGCACCTCTTGGCAGACAACACACTGTGGCAGTGGAGCATCTTCAGATCCAGTCCATGAAAATCCAAACTTTAAATAATCGTGGTCATACTTCCTTCTTTTTTTGCTTGGCCCAAACTCTGTCTCCTCACTCACTGTAGCTTTAGGTACTAAAAATTGATCCATTTTGGCTCTGGCAAAGGCTAGCTGAAGTTCGCTAAATGTCCGCAACAGTAACTTATTCTGGTTTATTTTTCCTGATGTTGCGCCCCCCCCCGAAGAACTCTGGCACCCCCTAGGGGAGGCGCGCCCCACACTTTGAAAAGCCCTGCCATAGTTCACTCCGAGTTGCATATGCATGCTGCATGTGAAAATGTAATTCTACTCCCATTCCCTGTATTAGCTTATGAAAGAAAATAGTCAGAAAAATGAGCGGATCAGAAAAAGCCATACGAAGTTACGTCACTTCGAAAATTAGTATTCATGGCCTCTCCCACCTTGGCTTGCGACCGCCCATGGGAAGAAAGTGTGAGGAGAGAGACGTAATTCGCCCCGAGGCACGGCGCGGTGCTCCGCATCAGTTTTGTTTCTAACGGCGGCTCCAGCCCGACTTTGCATGCTTGTAACTCGGGCAGGGGAGGTCCCAGCCTCCCCAGACTTGGCAGCCAGCGACTTCTGCCCTCTCCCAAACAAAAGAGTGCTCCCAGGGCGGGCTAGCTCTGTGCCACGGGATGTAATTCGCCCCGAGGCACGGCACTCCACATCAGTTTCGTTTCAACGGCGGCTCCAGGCCGACTTTGCACGCTCGTAACTCAGGCAGGGGAGGTCACAGCCTCCCCAGACTTGGCAGCCAGCGGCCTCTGCCCTCTCCGGAACGAAAGAGTGCTCCCTGGGCTGGCTAGCTCTGCGCCTCAGGACGTAATTCACCTAACCCTAACCCTAGGTCCCAGCCTCCCCAGACTTGGCAGCCAGCGATCCCTGCCCTCTCCCGAACGAGCCAGCGCTGCCAGGGCCCGTCAGCTCCCAGCCAGGGGACGTTATTCCCCCCACACATCCCGAGGCGAGCTCCGCTCCGTGCCTCGTGCCTTGATGAGAGCTGCTGCCGCAGGGAGTATTCAATTAAATACATAAATAAATGAATGAATGAATGACTCCCTTGCGTGCACACACACAAGCGTTCTGGTTGGGGAGAGAGCTCCCTTCCTCTGCTCTCCCTCTCCTCTTATAGGGCACAGTCACTGGGGAAGACACACAAACACACGTTAATTCCCATCAGGTGCAGTGATTCTGCCACTTACCTTCCCTGACTCCACCCTCCATTCACAGACTGACGCTCGGCCATGCCCCCGCTGCCACATCTACATTGTTATTGGTCAAAACATCGATGTCGAGACCATAATAGCCAATTGAAACAGTTTTTACAAAGACACCCACATCGGCTTGTTCTGACCCACTGGAGGTAGCATCACAGTGCTGTTAGCCAATCAGAGGTAACACGTTTACATGTCATGAATATTAATGAGTAAGAGCTGAAATCCTGTCGTTCTCCCGCCACCCACTCCTCCACCAAACTAGAACAGCCTGAAACAGGAGAACTACAGCATTTTTTTCACCAAAACCGGCTCACAGGGCATTCATTCATACTAGAGACCACCGCACAATTAATGAAAAAACGATGCAAGGGGACCTTTAATGCTGCCATCACAGAAGTGTAAGTTACCTTTGCCAAGGGCATTGACACAACCCCATACCACGTCAGACCCTGGCTTTTGGATTTGTTGCTGGTAACAGTCTGGATGATTCTTTTCATCTTTGTTTCAGAGCACACAGCATCCATTTGTTCCAAAAAAGTCCTGGAATACTGATTCGTCCAACATATTTCCACTATGTGAAGGTCCATCCCATATGCCTCCGAGCACAGAGAAGTCAACAGCACTTCTGGACACAGTTAACATAAAGCTTCTCTTTTTGGACAGTAATGCTTTAACTGGCATTTGTGCATGTAACTTTGTATTGGAGTGTTTGACAAAGGTTTGCCAAGGTAATCTCGAGCCCATGTGATTATATCAGTTATATATGAATGATGGTTTTTGATGCAGTGCTGTCTAAAGGACCAGAGATCATGTGTGTTATCATATTATGTACAGTGGGGCAAAAAAATATTTAGTCAGCCACCAATTGTGCAAGTTCTCCCACTTACAAAGATGAGAGAGGCCTGTAATTTTCATCATAGGTACACTTCAACTATGAGAGACAGAATGGGGGGAAAGAATCCAGGAAATCACATTGTAGGATTTTTAATGAATTAATTGGTAAATTCCTCGGTAAAATAAGTATTTGGTCACCTACAAACAAGCAAGATTTCTGGCTCTCACAGACCTGTAACAACTTCTTTAAGAGGCTCCTCTGTCCTCCACTCGTTACCTGTATTAATGGCACCTGTTTGAACTCGTTATCAGTATAAAAGACACCTGTCCACAACCTCAAACAGTCACACTCCAAACTCCACTATGGCCAAGACCAAAGAGCTGTCAAAGGACACCAGAAACAAAATTGTAGACCTGCACCAGGCTGGGAAGACTGAATCTGCAATAGGTAAGCAGCTTGGTGTGAAGAAATCAACTGTGGGAGCAATTATTAGAAAATGGAAGACATACAAGACCACTGATGATCTCCCTCGATCTGGGGCTCCACGCAAGATCTCACCCCGTGGGGTCAAAATGATCACAAGAACGGTGAGCAAAAATCCCAGAACCACACAGGGGGACCTAGTGAATGACCTGCAGAGAGCTGGGACCAAAGTAACAAAGGCTACCATCAGTAACACACTACGCTGCCAGGGACGCAAATCCTGTAGTGCCAGACGTGTCCCCCTGCTTAAGCCAGTACATGTCCAGGCCCGTCTGAAGTTTGCTAGAGAGCATTTGGATGATCCAGAAGAGGATTGGGAGAATGTCATATGGTCAGATGAAACCAAAATAGAACTTTTTGGTAAAAACTCAACTTGTCGTGTTTGGAGGAGAAAGAATGCTGAGTTGCATCCAAAGAACACCATACCTACTGTGAAGCATGGGGGTGGAAACATCATGCTTTGGGGCTGTTTTTCTGCAAAGGGACCAGGACGACTGATCCGTGTAAAGGAAATAATGAATGGGGCCATGTATCGTGAGATTTTGAGTGAAAACCTCCTTCCATCAGCAAGGGCATTGAAGATGAAACGTGGCTGGGTCTTTCAGCATGACAATGATCCCAAACACACCGCCCGGGCAATGAAGGAGTGGCTTCATAAGAAGCATTTCAAGGTCCTGGAGTGGCCTAGCCAGTCTCCAGATCTCAACCCCATATAAAATCTTTGGAGGGAGTTGAAAGTCTGTGTTGCCTAGCGACAGCCCCAACACATCACTGCTCTAGAGGAGATCTGCGTGGAGGAATGGGCCAAAATACCAGCAACAGTGTGTGAAAACCTTGTGAAGACTTACAGAAAACGTTTGACCTCTGTCATTGCCAACAAAGGGTATATAACAAAGTATTGAGATGAACTTTTGTTATTGACTAAATACTTATTTTCCACCATAATTTGCAAATAAATTCTTTAAAAATCAGACAATGTGATTTTCTGGATTCTTTCCCCCCATTCTGTCTCTCATAGTTGAGGTATACCTATGATGAAAATTACAGGCCTCTCTCATCTTTTTAAGTGGGAGAACTTGCACAATTAGTGACTGACTAAATACTTTTTTGCCCCACTGTATGTAGATATTGCACCAAAAACCAGACATTTGCAGCTAGAATAGTCATTTACCACATTAGCAATGTATAGAGTGTATTTCTGATTAGTTTAAATTGATTTTCATTGAAAAGAACAGTGCTTTTCTTTCAAAAATAAGGAAATTTCAAAGTGACCCCAAACTTTTGAACGGTAGTGTATATTAACAAATGAAATGAAGTTTACCAGACAAAACATGAAATATCTTGGGTTCATACTGTCTGCAGTGAAATACAAGTCAAAGTAAATTTAGAAATCAGTGCTTTCTTTTTTATTTGCATTTTCCATCCCATCCCAATATTTTTTCTGATTTGGGGTTGAGCATATTTATATATTATGTTGATGAAGAGCTGCAAAATGGCCTACTAAATCTTAGAGCTTAAGTACCAGAACAGAGAGGTGATACAATTACAGATAGATATGTCAAACTGACTGAAGGATATAGAGCTGCAAATAATAGCGTGATGGCGGACATCTACACTGTAGTTCATTCAGAATAGTGGGCATGTGTTAACTAACATGTAGCCTAAAGCTATTGCCTTCATATGTGCTTTCCTCACCTCTATATCTCAAGTGCTTGGCAGGGAAATATTGGTTTGAAAAATAGCTTCAGGTCAGTTACTATGTATATTTCAGTACAGCTCTCAAGTCGCCAGGATGTCGGCTAAAAAAATGTTTATACCATCTGACTAATTAGACAAGGAAAGCAAGGTGTTTCACTGTTTAATGACTATGACTAATTGAAGTAATTACCCAGCACTTCATACAGTGTGGTCCAGAATTCGGAGACCATGAGTGAAAATGCTTCTATTGTTTTCTAATGTAAATTACACACACACACACACACACACACACACACACACACACACACACACACACACACACACACATCTTTCCACAATCCTTTGTAAAGGTAAGTAAAAGTGGTTAGAAAAAAATCCATCAAAGTCCAAAAATAAAATGAATTAAAGTTTCTTAGTACTTGCTATATCACCTTTTTGCTTTAATGCCAGTGTGCACTTGAGCTTGATCAGTCTCCATAAGTTTGCACAATAACTTATGATCAATTTTCAATCAACTCTATCAGCATGAACGTGATTCACTAGAAGAGATTACGCATGAGGAAAATCGGAGCTTTTATACAAAGCATAGCATGTTGAAGTTAATATGGTTGATATCAAAAATTTCTTATATTTAAATAGGGACCGAGAAATGTTATAGAATCTTGTATATTAAATGTTCAAGATTATGAACATTTACTTCCTTTTTTTAAAACATTTAAACATTGTGCAGTGCAGTGGTGTAGTGGTTAGCACTGTTGCCTCACAGCAAGAACGTTCTGGGTTCTAGCCCAGCAGACGTCGGGGGCCTTTCTGTGTGGAGTTTGGATGTTTTCCCCGTGCCTGTGTGGGTTTCCTCCTGGTGCTCTGGTTTCCCCCACAGTTCAAAGACATGCAGTTAAGTTAACATGGGGTGGCCTTGGGCTGAAGTGCCCATGAGCAAGGCACCTACCCCCAACTGCTCCCTGGGCACTGTAGTATAGCTACCCACTGCTCTGGGTATATGTGTGTGCTCATTGCTCACTTGTGTGTGCATGCGTGTGTTCACAGCTTCAGATGGGTTAAATGCAAAGGATTAATTTCACTGTGCTTGAGTGTGCATGTGACAAATAAAGGCTTCTTGTTCTTCTAAAACTTCTGTTCACTTCTGCTTTTAAAGAATAAAATATTCCCAGATTTTCAAGGTGGTTTCAGACATTTGGACCCAACTGTAGGTTCACACCAGAGTTGGAAAAATTTAAACTTACCTTCTAACCATTTTACAGTCATAGTGCTTGCTTTATTTTAGCAAATGCACACCTAAACGTGTATTGCAATCAAATTATTTAGACACTGCTGATGTCCTACCTTGTGAAGCCTCCTTTGGCCAGAATATGTTCTGGATAGTTGTGCAGGATGTGATTTGCTTTTGACAGGCTACTGCACCAGTCCTCACAGGGAACAGAGCAAGGATTGCTAACTGACCGTGTCTATCTACCGTGTCTTCTAAAGCTGTCAGCACCGAACTGCCACTAAGTTTCACACTGACTTACTAGCATCCTGTCTCACATAAACCCAATTTATATAAGAATATATGGACAGAGAGGGACACTATTGACTACTTGGGTAGATATAATAAATGGATATAATGGAATATATTCCATTAATTGGCACTTTAATTTGGTCTCTTAGTATATCTCTGTATGTTTACCCAAGAAGGTGGCAAGCCTTCAAAAATTAAGCCTGCACATTGTTCTTAGAGAAGTTGTAATTTTGATCTATAATACATCCAATACATATTCTTGATAAATGTGCCAAAAGAGATAAAATGGCCTCATGGATCAATTTTATATATAGACACATCTGCCATAACATTAAAACCACTGACAGGTGAAGGGAATAACATTGATTATCTTGGTATAATAGCACCTGTCATGGGGTGGGATATATTAATCAGTAAATGAACAGTCCAATTTTTGCACAGTACTGCCATAAGATATACAGCCACAAGATTTACACTGACAGGTGAAGTGGCTAACATAATGTAGATTATTTCATTATAATGGCACCTGTCATGGGGTGGGATATATTCTGCAACAAGAGAACAGTCAGTTCTTGGAGTTGGTGTGTTGGAAGCAGGAATAATAGGCAAGCATAAGGACCTGAACGACTTTGACAAGGGCCAAATTGTGATGGCTAGATGACTGGGTCTGAGCATCTCCAAAATGACAGATCTTGTGGGCTGTTCCAGGTATGCATTGATTAGTACCTACTAAAAATGGTCCAAGGAAGGATAACCTGTGAACCAGCAATGAGGTCATGGGAGTCCAAGGCTCATTGATGGGGATGGAAGGTGAGCCTGTCTGGTCCAATCCCACAGAAGAGCTACTGCTGAAAAATTTAATGCTGGCTGTTATAGAAATGTATCAGAATATACAAGGCATCACAGCCTGGGGGCTGTGTAACCACAGACCGATCAGAGTGCCCATGCTGACACCTGTCCGCCTCCAAAAGCTCCTACAATGGGCCTGTGTGTGCATCACTTACCCGGGGAAGACATGGTTCCAGGATGCACTGTTGGAGAAAGGCAAGCCAGTGGATGCAATGTGATGCTCTGAATAATGTTCTGCTGGGCAACCTTGGGTCATACAATTTACCAATAATTTACCAAAAGAAATCCAATGTGACTACATAGCAACATGCTAAAGCATAAACCAGACACAATGTCCATCATGTACAAAATTTGATGTTTGACATAAAACCCTGCTATAGGTTAGTAATATGACACAGTAGAGGTGGAGGGACAACTTTACCCATGATTCTAATGAGCAAAAGAAAGTTTATTTGATTTCAAACAGTTGTAAGAAATGATCCAAACACTAACAGCCCCTTCATTAATTTAATCATACCTTTTAACCTTTTAATGTGTTAATTTGTGTGAATTACCAGTGTGTACACATGCACACAGAGAAGAGTGTTGTAGAAGAATAAAGGGAGCCTTGGAAGAGGAAGTGTTTACTCAGTGCTGGTTAATGGTAGCTAAGAGGGCAAGCCACAGTTCCATCCCTGCAGACAGTCCAAAGACTGTTATTCTCATTCATTAATCAGCTGGCTAAATTTGTTTTTACATTGCCTTACTGACACAGGGTGCCCATTATTCCTGGGAAAAGAGGCTGGAGAAGTACTAACCCCAATTACAGAAAAGTTTGGATAATTTCCAAAATGCAATAAAAACAAAAATCTGAGGTTTGTTAATTCACATGAACCTTAATTTAAATGACAAAAGTAGAAAGAAAAAAATTTCAATAGTTTTACTGACCAAATTAATTATATTTTGTTAATATAAATGAAGTTAGAATTTGATGCCTGCAACACATTCACAAAAAAAAAAAAGTGGGGACAGAGGCATTATTACCATTGTATTACATCACCATGCCTTTAATAACACTTTTTAATCATATGGGAACTGTAGATACTAATTGCTACAGTTTTACAATTGGAACTTTTGTCCATTCTTTCTTGATACAAGATTTCAGCTGCTCAGCAGTCCATAGTTGCCATTGTCTGATTCTCCTCTTCATGATGCGTCATACATTCTCAAGAGGAGACAGATCTGGACTGGCAGCAGGCCAGTCAAGCACATGCACTCTATGTCTATGAAGCCATGCTGTTGTAGCCTCTGCAGAATGAGGCCTGCCATTATCCTGCTCAAATAAGCATGGATTTCCTGGGAAGAGACATTGCCTTGATGATATGTCTCACTCCAATCCCAATATATGCCCCAATATATCAATGGTACCTTCACACACCTGCAATTCACCCATGCCATCACAGATGCACAGATGCTGGCTTTTGCACCTTTCTCTGTTAACAAACTGGATGGTCGTGTTCACCTTCGGTACTGAGAACTCACCATCCAGTTTTCCCAAAAACAAGCTGAAATGTGGACTCATCTGACCACAGTATAGTTTCCACTGTCTTTTAGTCCATTTGTGATGAGTTCAGGCCCAGAGAAATTGCCGGCCCAATTTCTCTGAAATGGTCCAATCCCACAGAAGAGGTACTGTAGCACAAACTGCTGAAAAAGTTAATGCTGGCTAAAAGAGAAAGGTGTAAGCATTAACTTTTTCAGCAGTTTGTGCTACAGTACCTCTTCTGTGGGATTGGACCATATGGGCCAGTCTTTGTGCCCCATGTGAATCAATGTGCCTTTGACACCTATGACCCTGTTGCCAGTTCACCATTTGTCCTTCCTTGGACCACTTTTGGTAGGTACTAATCACCGCACACCGGGAACACCCCATAAGATGTGCCATTTTGGAGATGCTCAGACCCAGTCATCTAGCCATCACAATTTGGCCCTTGTCAAAGTTGTTCAGATCCTTACACTTGCCTATTTTTCCTGCTTCCAACACATCAACTTCAAAAACGGACTGTTTTCTTGCTGCAGAATATATCCCATCCCTTGACAGGTGCCACTGTAATGAGATAAGCAATGTTATTCACTTCACTTGTCAGTGGTTCAGTGGTCATTATGCTATGCCTGATTTTATATATATATATATGAGTGATTCCACGCTTATGGGTACTGAAATGGGGACATGAACTTATTTTTAAAAATTCACCTAAAACCATTTCTTTTTTTACCATCAGATCACAAAACATGTAATCTTTAATGAATGATATGTTAAAAGATAACTTTAATTTTCTGAGATGTAATAAAAACATATTTATATGCCAAAGTCAAGCCTATGAGTTCCAAAATTATGTCTGTTACATTACTTCTGTTACGATTGTCCATCTCACGTCTGTTACAAATTAATTACAATCTAGCTATATACCATGTTAATCTTATTGAAAGAATGTGTATGTTTATTCTAGTACACATGTTTATTAATTATATTTGCTAAAACATCACCTTCCTATGTTTCAAAAAGTAATAAAATATGTAAAAAGTAAATAAATGTTTTTATTACATCTCAGAAAATTAAAGTTATCTTTTAACATATCATTCATTAAAGATTACATGTTTTGTGACCTGATGGTAAAAAAAGAAATGGTTTTAGGTGAATTTTTAAAAATAAGTTAATGTCCCCATTTCAGTACTCATAAGCGTGGAATCACTCATATATATAATATATGTATATATATATAAAACTTTATTCTTTTAGCTATTTCATTTTCTTTTAAATACTTGACAACAAAGTGATATATCTGACTTGATGTGCTCCACCATTTTCTCTACTCATGGTATATGAGCTGATATCCTAGTAGTAGAGTAGCCAATCAGAGGGTGTGATTGCTCATATCTAATGGATGTGGCTAGAATATATATGGTTTGTTTGTTTATTTGGTTTGTTTATATGGTTTATATGGTTTGTTTGTCTGTTCCCAGTGTAACTCAAAGTTGTGAACGGATTTTGATGAAATTTTAAGGAATGATGGGCCATGGGCCAAGGAACAATTGATGAGATTTTGAAGCAAATCTTAATAGGTGGCTTGGTGTAGGTATGCACTCTACCAAGTGCCCTTCTAGTTAAATTAGTGGTGCTGTTGGGATGTTTTAAACCCTATTACATTGGCATATGATACATATGATGCTCCACATCTTCTTGATCATGATTTAGTTCAGACTTTCCTTGATATATAGTTGTAGTAATAATGGTTGATTTGCCTCATGCTTGTGATAATTTGTGTTACTTGACGCTCTATTGCAAATTAGTCTTTCTCAACTTGTTTTTCCTTAATTTCTTTGGTTTGTATCTCTATGGGCTCCTTCCATTGCTCCTGTCACAGTTTAAATAAAAGCATATGTGAGATGAATACATGTAAATGTCACTCAGATAATATAAATTACCCTCTCATATAAATGAAACAGCATTTGTTGGTTTGCGCAAACAACTCTACTTGCTGCACGGACAGTAACTTTTTTCTTTTTTGTTTCATTGCCATAGCTGATAATTTTCCAAAAGGGTACATTAACAGAAGATGGAAGTACTGGTTCTTGACTCTTCCAAAAATAACTTTGGGAGGTCTGTCAAAGGTCTCTATCTGACACAGAGATTATAGATGGCACATTCAACTAGGAACGCTGTGGTTTTGTGGGTCGAGCCATCTGAGCACACCATTGTGCTTTTCACCTCCAAATCTTACAACTGGATTATTTAGAACAGGCCTTGGGGTTAAAGTTGTCTGTCACTATTGTAATAAATTTATATGAATGCTGCTCAGATGACGAAGTGGTATTGGCTAATCTGCAGATTCTCATATTGTCTTCCTCACATCAGCAACATACTGACCATGAACAAAACTTTAAAGGAGGGTGGCCATGAATGCTTCTCTAATATGTCCATTGTGTAGATAGGACTACTTACCTCACATATAACATTCACCCACCATGCAAGCCTCTGAATGAGAAAAGAGTGAATTATTGATGAACGGAGTGTAGGGAGGTGGTGGGGATTGTAAATAGCAAATCTGTCCAAGGGGGGAAAAAAAAGAAGATTTGAACTGTGATGCATGAACTGGACACTTGCCACATATGAGGTCTGTTGCACAGGGTTCAGAAAGCTCTGTCAGTCATTGAAGTGTTTCACTTGCTCTCTCTATATCTCTCATAAACAGTGTAGTATGCCATGTTATTCCAGACTGCCCAAACTAGACTCTTAGTTTCTTTCTTTTTTTCCTTTCTTTTTAAGCAGTGGCACAAAAAAAAGACTGTGAGCATGTGGCATACTGACTGTCGTGTCGTGACTTTCGTACATGGCACACATACTAAAATTGTATCAGACACCAAATAAATCCAGAAGCAAAACACACTGAGTATAAAATGGTGCTTCCGAATAAATGTGAAGCGGAAAGAGAGATGGAGTGGAGGAGAAGGGGTGACAAAAGTAAGCAATATCGTACTGGAACACAGAGAGCAGTCATAGGGGGTTAATTGTAGGTGTTTGGAGAGAGTGTGTCACTGAAAGGTACACTCTGTGCAAGGAGCTCTATTTATATTGTGGTTTACTGTGTTGAGGGGGGTAATGACCTGAAATGATTATGTGTGATGGTGGGATGTGACCATGGGGCCTCTTCTTAGTGAAGCAAAGCTCTGGGGATTGTTTTCATTCAAAATAAAAGCACTATGAGCTGAAGCCCAGCAAATTAATTCCAATTTACATATGGCCGACACAGCCTTCCCTCCTAACCTAAGCAAGCAGACATGTGTCATGAGTTGCTTGGCAATTGTGTGATTGATTAATTAATTACTCCCCAGGTGCAACAATTAAACCGGAACGTACTAATGGACCTCAGACGGTACTGTTTTCTTTAGTCACACACACAGAGACACACAAATACACACAGGTACTTGTAGGCAATATTCAAATTCAAATATGCCTACTCATACCCCTACCACCCACACACACACACACACGCGCACACACACTTGCTGCTAACTGTTGTGGTTAATGCTCAGTCTTGCTTTATCCATCCTACTGTGATTAGGTGTCTGGAAATTACTGTCTGACACCAGTTTCTGTATGTAGTACTGTAATATGAGACTTCTTTATCCTCTGTATGCAATTTTTTTGTTACTTGCTGCGAGTGCAGACACCAATTCATGCCTCATTGCAACATGACTTAACAGAAGACACTGCCTATTGAACAGTATTTTAATCATCATAAAATTTTCAAAAGCACAGCGACTGTAATGTCCTGACAAACTGAGGCTTTATTTATAAAATGATGGAACGTGTTGTATATGTATTTATTATGTAATTGTAAAAATAGCTGGCTGTTGTGTGATCACGGTACGTGTATGCCTCTCAAGTATGACTAGTTTTCAGACATTTAAATATGTTCCACTAGAGGGAGTAAAATTTCAACAGCATATGCACGGAATACTAATTAATAATTACTCAGCCTGGGCTACTGCTATCAAACACTGTCATTCTTAACTCAGTTTTCGTGCCACTTCCAATTATGATTTACAGCCTTAAACCTGTGGCAAATTCATAACTTTCCACAATACATCTTTTAATGGACTTGATATAAATAGTGGCATAGCTGTCAGTCTAGACTTATGATAATTGGACTAATGGTTCATGATGTAATTAAATGTAATAGGGTTCATTTAATTGCCAAGACTACTGAGCATGATAAATAATCCTTTGGTACAATTATAAAGAATGCTAGTGTGATAAACCTCTCTCCAATGAAATACAAAAAAAAAAAAATACAATATAAAGCAATATAAAATAGAACCAAAGATGACTGTTTTATTACTCTGCATGCAATATAAATGGGTTAGAGGGTTGTGCTCACTCTGCTGTCATGTCATTTAATAACAGAGTCAACAGGGCAGTTTCACACAGATTACATGATATGGAAAATGTAGTTACTGACCATTGTTAGGTATGCAGGCGACAGATGGATGTAAAAGAACAGAGTGTTTATTAAGAACACATCCATCCATCCATCCATCCATCCATCCATCCATCCATTATCCACTTGTCCTGTACAGGGTCGCGGGCAAGCTGGAGCCTATCCCAGCTGACTATGGGTGAGAGGCGGGGTACACCCTGGACAAGTCGCCAGGTCATCACAGGGCTGACACAGACACAAACAACCATTCACACCTATGGTCAATTTAGAGCTACTAATTATCCTAACGAGCATGTCTTTGAACTGTGGGGGAAACCAGAGCACCCGGACAAAACCCACACGGACACGGGGAGAACATGCAAACTCCATACAGAAAGGCCCTCGTCGGCCACTGGGCTCGAACCCAGAACCTTCTTGCTGTGAGGTGACAGTGCTAACCACTACACCACTCTGCCGCCCTATTAAGAACACACTGGCAAACAAATCCAAATCGTGAGGCAAAGGCAGTAACAGTAAACAGGCAATGGTCAGGCGAAGCACAAACAGAAGGTCAAGGGCAGAGACTATTATCAATCATCAGAACACAAACTGGATCAATAAACCAAATGATCAGCACAAACTATAAAGGCTTGGTAAGTCAGACATGGAAACACTGACGCTGTGTCCGAAATCACTCCCTACTCACTATATAGTGGACTATATAGTGAGGTTGCCATTTTGTAGTGCTGTCTGAATGTATAGTGAGCATTATTACACCTTATATAGTGCACTCAAAATATCCCACAATGCATCACGAAAAGTAGTGTACAACCAATGGTCACTAACCAAGCAATATATCCCATCATGCATTGCAGTCATGCTGAAAGAAATCAAATCAAAAGTCTCCAATTTGATTTAATAAAAGGCAGCAACAAAGAAGAAAATATTCAGCCTTGATTTAAAAGAACCAAAAGATGGAGGTACCATGTATTGATTAATGTGGGAAATACGCTCAGTGTAATATGTATTTATCACAAAAATACATGCATTGTGTTTATTATTTTGAAAACCCACCAGCTGACTGATCTGGCATGTTTTAATTGTGTGACAGTAATGACGTAAACAATGGCGCAACAGATTAGTGTCCAGAAGTGTTTTTTCATTTTATCAATGAGCTCACTATATAGTCCTCTATATAGTAATTCCCTATATAGTGAGTAGGGAGTAGTGAATGAGTGAGTGATTTTGGACACAGGGTGAATATTACTTTGCAAGGTAACTGTATAACTGAGAGTCATTTTATATATGAGCTATGATTAGGAACAGGTGTGTCTGATTAATATTCTGGAGACTGGGAATGGTGTGATGCGTGATGGTTGTTGTGATCCATGGAGGCCATATTTGAAGGCTGCTGCAAACTCTGGGAAGTGAAGTCCTGAGTGTGAGCAGGTGCAGACATGACAACCATAGAACACTGACCCCTTCATGCTATAAGTTTTAGAAAGCTTGGGGGACTAGGCAAAACAAAAAACCTTTTTTTTGGAAAATTGAATATTCAAAATGCAGTATAAAGCAAGCTGACTTGTGATGTTTGTATAGGTTTGTGCTATTTTTGTGCACTTATTATTTTGTGAGTGGAGTGGCATTGATTTACAAGCCCGATTCCAAAAAAGTTGGGACACTATAAAACGTAAATAAAAACAGAATGCAATGATTTGCAAATCCTTTACAACCTATATTCAATTGGATAGAATAAAATAAAAAGACAAGTTATTTAACCCTTTAAAGCCTACACAGACAATGAAAACACTGGACATAGTTTTATATTTTTGCAATTCTGAATTTATTTTTTCAGACAGTGCAAAAAATGACAACAGAGACCCCAAAGTGTTGAGTAACTGAAGTTGTATGTCAAGCAAGAATGGGAAAGAATTTCACATTTACAGCATTAAAACTTCAACAGTCAGCATCCTCAATTCCCAAATGCATACAGAGTGATGATAAAAGTAAAGATGATGTATGGTAACACAGTGGTAAATGGCCCTGTTCCAACTTTTTTGGAATGGGTTACAGGCATCAAATTCAGAATGAGTGAATATTTACAAAAAAACCAATAAAGTTTATCAGTTTGAACATTACAAATCCATCCATTATCTGTAGCCGCTTATCCTGTGCAGGGTCACGGGCAAGCTGGAGCCTATCCCAGCTGACTATGGGCAAGAGGCGGGGTACACCCTGGATAAGTCACCAGATCATCACAGGGCTGACACATACTGTAGAGACAAACAACCATTCACACTCACATTCACACCTACGGTCAATTTCAAGCCACCAATTAACCTAACCTGCATGCCTTTGGACTGTGAGGGAAACCGGAGCACCCGGAGGAAACCCACACAGACACAAGGAGAACATGCAAACTCCACACAGAAAGGCTCCCATTGGCTGCTGGACTCAAACCCAGAACCTTCTTGCCATGAGGCGACAGTGCTAACCACTACACCACTCTACCGCCCACATTAAAAATCTTGTCTTTATATTGTATTCAGTTGATTATAGGTCAAAAAGGATTTGCAAATCATTGCAATCTGTTTGTATTTATGTTTTACACAATGTCTCAACTTTTCGGACTCGGGGTTGTAGTTAAATACATTCAGAGAAAATTTTACTTCCACTTGTAAACTTCTCTGAAATAAAATGGCTAAATGAATGTGAGAGGTAAAGAGAGCAGTGATACCTCAAGGGCTGATGGAGGTAAGGTAATTTCAGGGCCACCAGTGAGTCACTGTTAGACCTTGAGCAACACTCGCTCAGTTCTGGACTGGATATATATATGCTCCTTGTCGATGTAAAATCACAAATATGCTATAATAGATCAGAATTTGTTTATGGGTGATTGCATGTATTTGGTAGAAGAAGAGTGAGAAAGTTGGGTGCAACAATTACATGTAACTTCCTGTACTTTTGTCTCTATCTGTCTCAGATTGTGAGGTCTAAAACCTGTCTAGCACAAATTAGGACAGATGAATCCAGGTCAGGGGCAATGAACCCACACGAAAGTTGGTGCCTAGCTCTTGAGCCAAGATCCGAAAGGCTAGATACAGGTATGAAATAGTCAAAACTGAAAGGCTGCCACTGTCTCTCACATTTACAAAAAAACAGCTTTTCATTTCCTGAAGCCAAAAGTGGTAAAACACCAGTTTGTCTTCATTTTAAAAAGGATAAGTCTCCAAAACTGCTGGCCCTGAGTCACTTCAGCTCTTACAGTCACTTTCGTGTTGTATCTATTACATCCTCAAATGCTTTTTTTGGCCCTCAAGAGAGCACACAATAACTAGAATTTTGACTACTGTCAGTTCTCCATAGTAAACATAAAGTAAAACCCATGTTTTTATATCCTAACTGTTAGCATGAACACCACCAATATTCATATTGTTGTGCCTTTTGTTCTGTTTCATTATGCAGTGTTTATGATTTAAGCCATAAATGACCAAGGGGGAAAAGCCACACAACACAGTGATTCACTGCCATTTGTAAATATTCTTTTTGGCTCCCTCTTGGTGCAAGGCTTCACCTCTATGAGTTTTCCAGAGTCCTGGTAAGCTACAGTGGAAGTCATGACCCTCCTTGCTTCATTAATTCAATTTCAGCTTGGTAACAGAAAAGAGTCATAAAGCCATCTTGTCTGAGGATGTTCCTTCCCTGGTTTTAACAAGCTAGCAGCCATCACATGACTGCAAGGCTAGAGTCAGTAGTGTGCCATGTTACATTAGGAGGTTTAAAGGAGATATGCAGCACCTTTATTTTTAAATACATTCCTGAGTGGATAGTATCTCCATCCTTGATTCGTGTATGCTGCATAAATGGGAATAAAAAAAAATATTTTGGAGAGTTAAAATCGACTGCAAAGTTGGCATTCAAGCTGCCCTGCTGAGCCAGCCAGCCCTGAGTTGGTGACGTCACAGCGGTAACTGGTTTTAAGGCCGAGGCCTTTGACAGCTATAGACCAAAGTCATATAAATAAAATTTTAGGGTGAAAGTAAGAAATACTGTTACCGACTTGCTCAACTAAGACTGATTTGACTTCAGTGATTGTGGGTTGACTCTCATAAAAACAGGATAGGTGTTATAACTTATGCAACATACATGTACATGCATGCATTTTCACTGATAAAACGTAAAAGGCTAATTAAATAATCAGATGAACTGAGGCAATCACATTTTGAAGCAAATTAAATAATCTTATACTGGTAACGTAAATACACAATACAAGTTACATGTATTAATCTAAATGCAGGTAAACAATGAGTGTTGTTCTTTTTGTTGTTTTGTATCCAAATGAGAGTCGGAGCTTACCCATCTGTGTTCTTGCTTCTTGAAGGCCGATATTGTGGCCGATTGTTTTGAAAGAATCTGACTTTCAGCTGTTCATTCAGTTCTCCATTCATTCGCTTCTTCCACGTAAGGGCGATATATTGCTGCTGAGGCAAGCATATCCAGTGGAAAAATCAGACGGCTGGTCCACTCATTCTCCATTTTCTCCATACTGAGTACTCCGCCATTACTGCTTGGCTCAGGCAATTACTAAAACCCGGGACAGGACAGGATGGGACGTCACCGGTTTTAGCAACAACCGCGGGGAGGTCACTGCCTGAGCGATAATATGTCCCATTCTGTTCCAGGTTTTAGCAACAATCCTTGGTTCACACTCCGGGAGAACTGGTGTGACTGGACTTACTTTCCTTTTCTTGTAGTTTTCTTTTCCTTTAATTGTTGGTACTGCACCCTCTTTCAATACGAGCTTATAGCCGATGCTCCTCAACAGATCAGAGGTTTCATACGAGTCCTCAGTAAAATGTACAGAGCAGAGGAGAGACCACTTCATAGGCACCCAATGTGCCCATGAACATCTCGCAAAACACGTCCAAATCTTTGCAGTTTGAACATTCTTGGGCCATGAATGCAATGTAAATCCACCTTCTGTCGTGTTGCTACACCCACCAGCAACACATCTATGTGGCATGGTCATAAATTAGCTCAAAATGGAGGATTGGAGTTGCAGTCAGCTCTGTATTTTAGTATAGCGGAAATGGCGACGAGACCGATAGACTTCCTGCTGTGATGTCATGGATGTCAAGGTCATTCACTCAGACCGCTACCTATATGAATCACTTTAATTGTAGAAATTACTATATTAGATTTATTGTTAAGGCTTAAAACTATTCCTTTGCCATTCATGAGGTCTCAAGGCATTTATAAACAAAAAGTGAGGCCATGGTTCTGCGTATATGCTTATTTTGGCTTAATTTGTGTCTGGGTGGGTGGGGGAGGGTGTCATTGTTGTCTGCTTCAATAGCATGAACCTAAACACTGTCACACTGAACTAAAAAAACAACATCTTGACTCTACTCTCTAATACCACCATATTTCTATACCAGCTTGTCCAACATTTTAAAAGAAATATGCGTTTTATTTATGGAGATCTGCTTCATGTAGTCTATGCAGACCACACACTGTGAACAGAACAGTCTATCTAAGTGTCATAGTACATTCTGATAGCATGTTCACTGTACTTTTCTGATCGCTCTGGAATGTAACAAACCCAAAACTAAAATAAATATTGCTGTCAACTATAATCAATAGTTCCCTGATTTTAGAAAGACAGTGTTGTTTTGAAAGAGAGTTAGCTAGCTCACTCAGTCTCATTTGACAGAAACCTTGCCAGAAGGTTTCACATGGCATCTGGTTGAGACCAATTATGAATTGAGTGATGTAGCTGAGGTTAAGAAATAAAGCTATAGTCTGCATTTGGCATTGCTATGAAAGAAAACCAAATTTTGAACATGATTCCTTGCAATAACACATGAATGATGAATAAATGCCATGATATCAGTACCATTTCCACTCATCTTGCTGTCTGTTAAAGCTCAAGTTATTACATACCTGTCAACAACAGACAGTTTCACCACAGAATTTGAATTTTATGAACTTTATAACCTATTTACTTATCATCTGTCCAAATGGTTTGTATAAGAGATAAAGGTCATAAAACCAACAAACACAAAATGAAACATACTTGCAAATTAGGATTAAAGAAAACAGTCTTTTAGTGTTTGAACATTAGGCCTGGATTACTGTTCACTCATGTTATTGAGGGAAATCTTTGCAAAAGTTATTTGCTTGAGGACTGACACATTTTCTCACTATATTCTACATACTTTAAGTTGTCAAGAAACAGTTACCTGACAGCAAAAGTGATACACAGTCAACTGCTGGGTACATGACAAATTATTCCAAGAATATCCATCCATTATACGTAACTACTTATCCTGTGCAGGGTCACAGGCAAGCTGGAGCCTATCCCAGCTGACTATGGGCGAGAGGCAGGGTATATCCTGGCCAAGTCACCAAGTCATCGCAGGGCTGACACATAGAGACAAACAACCATTCGCACCTAGGGTCAATTTAGAACCACAAATTATCCTAACCTGCATGTCTTGGGGGAAGCCAGAGCACCTGGAGAGCACCTGTGATCTCAGCGACTTTGCCTGTGGCATAATTTGAGGATTTCAGAAACTAATAATCTATATATAAGCATAATATTATGCATTCTTCAGTCTTTGGAGTACTTTGCATGGCATGGCCCTATACCTTAATTCCAAGCACATATTTGGGATTGTAACGGATAGGTTGCACTTTATACATATATTTTGAACAGTAATGGCAGTTTTGTTGTTTTGGCTCTGTTCATTTTACTTTATTAAATTTCAAATGAAACGATGGACTTGCCAGGTTTAATTTGAGAGTATTTGCATAACACGTATTATGTATTGGACTCATTTACTTGTGTTTCTAATGGGCTGAATTTTCTCAGACATGTCTCAGACTTCATGGTCTACTGAGGCTTCATACACCCTTCTACTTTTCCACTACACACACACACACACACCTACCTGTCCATCACACAGTCCTCTGTGGCCATGTGATGGGAATCACAGGCCTGGCAGCTGCAGGAGCCATCACACTCTGCATTTGTAGGGCACAATCCATGAGATCAGGCAACATGGGAGCACTCAGGTAATGTGCATAAATATGAGATATGAGCCTCTTTTCCACTTTACCTGTGGTCAGAGAATGCAATGGATATGCCACGACAGTCAGAAACTAATAATTTACCTGCAAATGTGCTTCTTGATTTTGCCATTAATCCTAGGAAACTCTCAAGACATTGCCCTTGAGAAAAGGAGATCACATTTTTAACAAACACAGGATTACAATGTACCAGCAGGGACGTAGAAATGTATTTATTTATTTATTTTTTAGTTTCTTTACTCATTGGTTAATTAATTAACACTGCACCTTAATATCTATATCATAAGCTCAGTTTTTAGACTGGCGGCACGGTGGTGTAGTGGTTAGCGCTGTTGCCTCACAGCAAGAAGGTCTGGGTTCAAGCCCCGTGGCTGGCGAGGGCTTTTCTGTGCGGAGTTTGCATGTTGTCCGTGTGGGTTTCCTCCGGGTGCTCCAGTTTCCCCCACAGTCCAAAGACATGCAGGTTAGGTTAACTGGTGACTCTAAATTGACCGTAGGTGTGAGTGTGAATGGTTGTCTGTGTCTATGTGTCAGCCCTGTGATGACCTGGTGACTTGTCCAGGGTGTACCCCGCCTTTCGCCCGTAGTCAGCTGGGATAGGCTCCAGCTTGCCTGCGACCCTGTAGAAGGATAAAGCGGCTAGAGATGATGAGTTTTTAGACTTGATAAAAATAGTTACATTTTATTATTAATTACAAAGCACAACTATTTACAGTATTTCTGTTTGTTATCAGTTAAAAAAATTAGGAAATTCAATCATAGTACTCCCATTTTAGTGGGCTACAAGTAACTGCCTGCTCTGTTGTTTCTGGGCCAGACATTTGTCCTTTCACTGTTCATTCATGAAGACAATTGCCCAATTATTTAAAATGAGAGGTTTATGTAAAAAAAGGGCCCTGAATCCTGTATGGTTCACTCAGTGTATTTAAATAAATAAATAAATAAATAAATATCCTTCCAAATTAAAGCTGACATTCCAAATGATCCAAATGATCATAATACTCAAACCAAAAAACAGTAGAAAGGCACAGTCCAAACATGTAATACACTCACTGCACAATATATATAGAATATAATAAATATGAATGAAGGTTTAGAGACAAACTTCTGGAAATTGATTGCTCACTTAGGACCATCAACTGAGCTGCCTCTAAAGTTCTTCTTTTTAAAGAGTCAATTTATAATTTTTGTTTTGCCATTCTTTCTTCCAATAGCAGTAAAATACTTTGAAAATCCCTACCATGGCTCATTTAATTTTGGGCCATTTTCTCCATGTCTAATTGTAAACTGCCCAGCCAAAAAAAAAAAAAAAAAAATTGCCATTTGGATTAAATAAGCTAATATATAAGAGCCTTTGATTGGATAATTACTGCAGTGATTAATGTGTTTCAGTTGGCAGTATTTCTTTTAACCCTAACTGATGCAGTGAGTAGCTTCTCATTTCTTTAACAAACATGATGGAAAATGTATCCTGTGCTCATGGAAAAGATGTTACTGTGTTTCAGAAGAGTCAAATTATTGGCCTACCTCAAGCAAAGAAAACAACTAAGGAGATTGCTGAAATTACTGGAATTGGGTTAAGAGCTGTCCAACAAATTATTAAAACCTGGAAGGATAGTGGTGAACCATCAACTTCATGGAAAAAATGTGGTTAGAAAAAGATCCTGACTGACCATAATCAGAGATCACTTAAATGCTTGGTGAAGTCGAATTGCTAAAAACCAGTAGAACTCACAGTTATGTTTGATAATGAAATTAGGTGCATTTTCACACAATGTGATAAGAACTCACAGGATTGGTACTAAACAGCTGTGTGGCCATAAGAAAACCACTTGTTAGTGAGACTAATCAGGAGAAAAGGCTTCAATTTGCTAGGGAGCATAAAGATTGGATTCGGCAGCAATGGAAAAAGGTTATGTGGTTTGATAAGTCCAGATTTATCCTATTCCTGAGAGATGGATGTGTCATGGTAAGAAGGGAAGCACATGAAGTGATGCATCCATCATGCATAGTGGCCACTGTACAAGCCTCTGGAGGCAGCGTTATGATCTGTGGTTGCTTCAGTTGGTCAGGTCAAGGCACAGCAATGTCTCATCTCATCTCATTATCTCTAGCCGCTTTATCCTTCTACAGGGTCGCAGGCAAGCTGGAGCCTATCCCAGCTGACTACGGGCGAAAGGCGGGGTACACCCTGGACAAGTCGCCAGGTCATCACAGGGCTGACACATAGACACACACAACCATTCACACTCACATTCACACCTACGGTCAATTTAGAGTCACCAGTTAACCTAACCTGCATGTCTTTGGACTGTGGGGGAAACCGGAGCACCCAGAGGAAACCCACGCGGACACGGGGAGAACATGCAAACTCCACACAGAAAGGCCCTCGCCGGCCCCGGGGCTTGAACCCAGGACCTTCTTGCTGTGAGGCGACAGCGCTAACCACTACACCATCGTGCCGCCGCACAGCAATGTTATGGGGCAATAAAATGAATAAGTGTATTGAAACAATGCCACCATGAATGCATGCTGTAATCAAAGCTAAAGGTGGTCCAACAAAATATTAGAGCGCATTACTTTTTTTTGGCAGGACAGTGTATCTTGGCATAAAGGCTCATTAACTCTTATACCTGCTTTTAGGCATAATTAACATGAGGAAAGGCCTGTCAGGAATTGCCTCTTCCAGAGACTGTAAATAAAAGTTTCCTAATGGGGTATGTGGCAGCAGGGGCGTGGTCAAGCATCGGTCTGTGACCGGATGGCAGAGTCAGGGAAGGTAAGTGGCAGAATCACTGCACCTGATGTCTATTAATGTGTGTGTCTTCCCCAGTGACCGCGCCCTATTTAAAGAGAGAGAGCAGAGGAGGAGAGCTCTCTCCCCAGCCAGATGACCTGTGTGTGTGTGTGCCCATGTGTGATTCGGAGACAATTAGATAAGCTGAAAAGCTGAATCATTTTTTTTTTGTGAACTCAGTTCTGGCCTGCCGTCCTTCTGTGCTACTCCCACTCATACGAACTGTCACAGTGGTGCCGAAACCCGGGACTGGAGCACAGAAAAGAATAGCCCCATGGAGTCCTCCCCCTTCATGGACCTTGTCCATGCCCTCGCCACGGTCCAGCAGAGCCAGCACCAGGCGCTAGTCGCCCTCCAGAAGGAGCAAGAACAACGGTTCGAGGCCCTGGTGTTGGCCCAGCAGGAAGATCGACAGGCATTCTGGCACCTCCTTGCGTCGGCGGGGTCCACCACCTCCACTGCTGCGGGCCCTTCCCCCCTCACCCTAACTAAGATGGGCCCACATGATGACCCCGAGGCCTTCCTCATGCTCTTCGAGCAGGCAGCAGAGGTCTCGGGCTGGCTGGTGGAACAGCGCGCGGCGCGCCTCCTCCCCCTGCTAACGGGCGAGGTGCAGCTGGCCGCGCTACAGCTCCCCGCCGACTGCCGGCTGGTCTACGCAGACCTCCGCTGGGCTGTCCTCCAGCGTGTGGGGCACCCCCCCGAACAGCAGCAACAGCGCTTCCGTGCTCTGCGCCTGGAGGAAGTCGGCCAGCCATTCGCGTTTGGCCAGCAACTCCAGGATGCCTGCTGGCGGTGGTTGAGGGCCGACAACCACGACGCTGAGGGAATCATCGATCAGGTGGTACTGGAGCAGTTCATCGGCCGTCTACCTGAAGGGACCGTGGAGTGGGTCCAGTGCCACCACCTGGCTTCGCTGGATCAGGCCATCAAGCTGGCAGAGGACCATTTGGCGGCTGTTCTAACAGCAGACATCCTCTTCTCCCCTCTCCTCTCTCTCTCTCTCTCTCTCTCTCTCCCCTTCTGTGTCCCGTGCTCGCCCCGTTCCCCCACCGTGGAGATGGGGGCCAGCTCCACCCCAGCCGGCCCGCCGCACCCGCGGTGCCCTCCCGTTTCCCCTTCTGTGTCTGTCTCTTCCCCCCCTCAGGTGAGTGAGCCCCAGAGCGCCGGTGCAGAGAGGAAGCCCAGGCTGGTTTGTTGGTGCTGCGGGGAGCTGGGCCACCTCCAACAGCAGTGCTTGGCAATGGAGGTGGGTGCGGTGGTTTGGATCCCTGATGCACCAGGAGCCGCCCTCGATCAGGCCGGAGTGTATTGCATACCGGTGAGTGTCCAAGGGGATACATATCAGGTGTTGGTGGACTCTGGGTGTAATCAGACTTCAATTCACCAAAGCCTAGTGCAAGACGAGGCATTGGGGGGAGCACAGTTGATGAAGGTGTTGTGTGTGCACGGGGATGTTCACAACTACCCTTTAGTGTCGGTCTACATTCTTTTTCAAGGGGAAAAATTTAGAGTAAAGGCAGCAGTTAATCCTCGCCTTACCCACTCGATAATTTTGGGGACTGATCGGCCGGGATTTGGGGAGTTAATGAATCATTTAGTGAAGAGTGGGTCCTGCCGTAGTTCAGCAGGGGGAGGTCCCGGTGTGGCATTGGCGGAAGCAGCTGTCACAGAACCATCTACATCATCTCCGCGTCAGAGTGAGGAGCAGCAAGGCCCCTCCTTCTATTGGGGAATCCCTCGCGGATTTTCCATTAGAGCAGTCGCGAGATGAGACTCTGCGGCATGCGTTTGACCAAGTGAGAGTAATCGATGGTCAAATGCTCCAGCCAAACGCCACCCTGTCCTTCCCCTATTTCTCTATTATGAAGGGTAGATTATACCGAGTGACGCAGGACACTCAGACTAAAGAGCAAGTCACACAGCTTTTGATTCCAAAGAGCCGCCGGGAATTGGTATTCCAGGCAGCTCACTTTAATCCCATGGCTGGACACTTAGGGCAGGATAAGACACTAGCCCAAATAATGGCCTGGTTCTATTGGCCAGGGATTCGCGGCGATGTCCATAGGTGGTGTACGGCGTGCCACGAATGCCAGTTAGTAAATCCAGCGGCCATTCCAAAAGCGCCTTTGCGCCCTCTACCATTAATCGAGACCCCGTTCGAAAGAATTGGGATGGATCTCGTCGAGCCATTAGATCGGTCAACACGAGGGTATCACTTTATTTTAGTTCTGGTGGACTAGGCAACGCGATACCCAGAAGCAGTGCCTGTTCGCAATATCTCAGCACACAGTATTGCGGAAGCACTCTTCTGCATCATCTCCCGAGTTGGAATCCCCAAAGAGATTCTGACTGATCAAGGCACCTCGTTTATGTCACGCACACTGAACAAACTGTATGGGTTATTAGGAATTAAGCCGATCCACACCAGCATTTATCACCCACAAACAGACGGTTTAGTTGAACGGTTCAATCGCCCCCTCAAAAATATAATTAAAAAATTAATAAGCGAGGACGCACATAATTGGGATAAATGGCTCGAACCCTTGTTATTTGCAGTGCGAGAGGTCCCACAAGCCTCCACGGGGTTCTCCCCGTTCGAATTGTTATATGAGCGTAAGCCGCGCGGCATTCTAGATGTGCTGCAAGAAAATTGGGAGGAGAGACCTTCACCAAGTAAAAATGAAATTCAATACATTATTGACCTGCATGCAAAACTCCACACACTCACACACCTAACCCAGGAGAATTTGCAGCAGGCCCAAGAACGGCAAACCCGCCTGTACAACAGGGGTACACGCCTTAGGGAGTTTGCACTGGGAGATAAAGTACTCATACTGTTGCCCACATCGAGCTCCAAATTGATCGCCAAGTGGCAAGGACCCTTTGAGGTCACACAGCGAGTCGGGGACATCGACTACGAGGTGAGACAAACAGACAGGGGTGGGGCGCTACAGATTTGCCACCTCAATCTGCTCAAACTCTGGAACGAGGAAGTCCCCGTGGAGTTGGTGTCGGTGGTTCCGGAGAAGACGGAGCTGAGGCCGGAGGTTCAAAAGGGAACATTGGCATCGCGTACCTCTCTGGTCCCCTGTGGAGACCACCTCTCCCCAACCCAACTCACGGAGGTTGCCCAGTTGCAGACCGAATTTTCGGACATGTTCTCGCCCCTGCCCAGCCACACCAACCTCATAGAGCACCACATTGAGACGCCCCCGGGGGTGGTAGTGCGCAGCCGCCCTTACAGGCTACCTGAACACAAGAAAAAAGTGGTTCGGGAAGAACTCGAGGCCATGCTCGAAATGGGCATCGTCGAGGAGTCCCACAGTGACCGGAGCAGCCCGGTGGTCTTGGTACCCAAGGCCGACAGGTCGGTCCGGTTCTGTGTAGACTATAGAAAAGTCAATGCGGTGTCTAAATTCAACGCGTACCCAATGCCTCGTATTGATGAGTTGCTTGATCGACTAGGCACGGCTTGCTTTTACTCGATGCTGGATTTGACAAAGGGTTATTGGCAGATCCCCTTGACTCCATTATCCCGAGAAAAAATGGCCTTTTCCACACCGTTTGGCTTACACCAGTTTGTCACACTTCCTTTTGGGCTGTTTGGGGCACCTGCTACGTTCCAGTGGCTGATGGATAGGGTCCTCTGCCCCCATGCCACCTATGCGGCCGCATACCTCGATGACATCATTATCTATAGTAATGACTGGCCGCGGCACCTGCAACATCTGAGGGCCATCCTTAGGTTGCTGAGGCGAGTGGGTCTCACAGCCAACCCAAAGAAGTGTGCGATTGGGCGGGTGGAAGTACGGTATCTGGGCTTCCACTTGGGCAACGGGCAGGTGCGTCCCCAAATTAACAAGACAGCAGCAATTGCGGCCTGCCTGAGGCCCAAGACCAAAAAGGGGGAGAGACAGTTCCTGGGGCTGGCTGGCTACTATCGTAGGTTTATACCTAATTATTCGGACGTCACCAGCCCGCTGACTGATCTCACTAAAAAGGGGGCACCAGATCCAGGCCAGTGGATGGAGCAATGCCAGTGGGCTTTCTCTGCGGTGAAGGCTGCACTGTGTGGGGGGCCACTGTTACACTCCCCTGACTTTTCTCTCCCCTTTATATTACAGACAGATGCGTCGGACAGAGGGCTGGGGGCTGTTTTGTCCCAGGAGGTGGAGGGGGAGGACCGTCCAGTGCTGTGTATCAGCCGGAAACTGTCGGTGCGTGAGGGGCGCTACAGCATGATAGAGAAGGAGTGTCTAGCCATCAAGTGGGCAGTCCTCACCCTCCGCTACTACCTGCTGGGATGCCCTTTCACCCTCTGTTCGGACCACGCGCCCCTCCAGTGGCTCCACCGCATGAAGGATGCCAACGCACAGATCACCCGTTGGTATCTGGCACTCCAGACCTTTAACTTCAAGGTGATCCACAGGCCGGGGGCGCAGACAGCCGCCCTGCCTGAGTCAGGCGGTGGGGGTATGTGGCAGTGGGGGTGTGGTCAAGCATCGGTCTGTGACCGGAGGGCAGAGTCAGGGAAGGTAAGTGGCAGAATCACTGCACCTGATGTCTATTAACATGTGTTTGTGTGTCTTCCCCAGTGACTGTGCCCTATTTAAAGAGAGAGAGAGAGAGAGAGCAGAGGAGGAGAGCTCTGTCCCCAGCCAGACGACCTGTGTGTGTGTGCCCGTGTGTGACTGGGAGACAATTAGATAAGCTGAAAAGCTGAATAAATATTCTTTTGTGAACTCAGTTCTGGCCTACCATCCTTCTGTGCTCCTCCCACTCATACGAACTGTCACAGGGTGGTGTAGTGGTTAGCACTGTCGTCTTGCAGCAAGAAGGTCCTGGGTTTGAACCCAGTGGCTGATGACGGCCTTTCTATGGAGTTTGCATGTTCTCCCCGTGTCTGGGTGGGTTTCCTCTGGGTGCTCTGGTTTCCCCCACAGTCCAAAGACATGCAGGTTAGGCAAGTTGATGACTCTAAATTGACTGTAGGTGTGAATGGTTGTTTGTGTCTATGTGTCAGCCCTGCGATGACCCGGCCCCTTGTCCAGGATGTACCCTGCCCACAGTCAGCTGGGATAGGCTCCAGCTTGCCTGCAACCCTGTACAGAATAAGCGGCTACAGATAATGGATGGATGGGTTTCCTAATGGTTTTTATTCACTGAGTCAACAGATCCACCTTGCCTGCAGAGACAATTAATTCGGAAATTAAAGAAATAAAAATTGTTACATGCCTCTCAGTAGTACTTAAAGGAGATACGCAGAGCCTTTATTTTTAAGTACATTTCTGAGTGGATAGTATCTCCATCCTTGACTCTTGTATGCTGCATAAATGGGAATAAAAAATATGTATTTTTGAGAGTTAAAATCGACCACAAAGTTGGCATTTGAGCTGCCCTGCTGAGCCAGCCAGCCCTGAGTGCGTGACATCACAGCAGGAACTGGTTTTAAGGCCGAGGCCTTTTACAGCTATAGACCAAAGTCATATCAATAAACATTTATGGTGAAAGTAAGAAATACCGTTACCAACTTGTTCAACTAAGACTGATTTGACTTCATTGATTGTGGGTTAACTCTCATTAAAACAGGTTAGGTGTTATAATTTATGCAACATAAATGTACATGCATGCATTTTCACTGATATAAAATGTAAAAGGCTAATTAAATAATCAGATGAACTGAGGCAATCACATTCTGAAGCAAATTAAATAATCTTATACCGGTAACTTAAACACACAATACAAGTTACATGTATTAATCTAAATGCAGGTAAACAACATGTTCTCGCTTCTTGAAGGCCGATATTGTGGCTGATTATACAATCTGACTTTCAGTTGTTTGTTCAGTTCTCTGTTCATTCACTTCTTCCATGTAAGGGCGAGATGGCAACAATATCCAGTTTAGAAATAAGATGGCTGCTCCACTCATTCACTTTTCTTCATACTGTGTATTCCGCCATTACTGCTGGGCTCAGGCAATTACTAAAACTCGGGATGGAACGGGATATCATCGGTTTTAGCAACAACTGCAGGGAGGTCACTGCCTGAGTGATATGTCCTGTCCCGTTCCTTCCCGGGTTTTAGCAACAACCCTCGGCTCACACTCTGGGAGGACTGATGAAAACTGAACTCACTTTCCTTTAAATAAATAAATAAATACTTTCCTTTTCTTGTAGTTCTCTTTTCCTTTAGTTGTTGATACTGCACCCTCTTTCAATACAGGCTTATAGCCAATGCTCCTCAACAGATCAGAGGTCTTGTACGAGTCTTCAGTAAAATGTACAGAGCAGAGGAGAGACCACTTCATAGTTGCCCAATGTGCCCATGAACTTCTCGCAAAACGCGTCCAAATCTTTGCAGTTTGAACATTCTTGGACCATGAATGCAATGTAAATCCAGCTTCTGTCATGTTGCTGTACCAGCCAGCAACACATCTACATGGCGATAAATTAGCTCAAAATGGAGGATCGGAGTTGCAGTCAGCTCTGTGTTTTAGTATAGCGGAAGTGGTGATGATACCGATAAACTTCCTGCTGTGATGTTACGGACGTCAAGGTCATTCACTCAGACCGCTACCTATATAAATCACTTTAATCATAAAAATTACTATATTAGATTTATTGTTAACACTTAAAACTATTCCTGTGCCATTCTTGAGGTCTCAAGGCATTTATAAACAAAAGTGAGGCCATGGCTCTGCGTATATGCTTTAAGACTGGTCTTGGTCTCAAGCCCACTTTTTGAAGGTCTCTGTCTTGTCTCAGAATCAACTGCAATTTTACTTGGCCTTGCCGTGGTTTCAGACATAGAGGACTTGGGATTGTCTTTCAAGAACGGTCAAGACCACAGCTGGGGGATTTCACTAAATTTCCTATTCACTGTCTGATTTATTTGTTAACATCATTACTGTGATTGGATGTAAAATTTCCTGCTTCAAATTTGGCGAATAATGTGACTCAGTGCTAATTTTAAATTTTTCTTCCAATTAACAGCTGTCACCCCTTTCTGCCCCCCTTCACACACACACTGGTCTGGTCCTGGTCTTGACTCGGTCTTGCCCTGCCTAGGTCTTGTCCTTGACTTGATCTCAATCCCTCAAAGTCTTGGTCTCATCTTGGTCTTGATACACTTTGGTCTTGGTCATGACTTGGTCTATTGACTCCAACACTACCTCTCAGTGTCACAGTCTTATTTTATTCCAGTACAGAGGTAGATCTGGTTTACTTAATAATGCAATTGTAGGTAAATAGTGGAAAAAAGGGTTGTATGATGTGGACAATGTGGTCAGTGTGTTCAAAACTTAAGAAGATCAGGACAATTTTTATCTCATCTTATTCAAAATATGTCTGAGCAGTAATATATGCACTTCACCATGCTACTGTGTCAAACATACATTCATGTCAACTACTTCATAAAATTTTATAAATAGTCTTCCAGAGTTATCAACTTTGATTGGATCAAGGTCAGCCCCCACAGAACTTGATCAGGCAACTGAATGCTAAGAGTCAATATTCCACTATATTTTAGATAGAAAGGGAAAAAATAGCATCCTGATATAATTATTACACATGTACCTTAAAACAGACCACCCAAAGATTAGAATGTAAATAGCATAAAAAATGGTAGTATTCCAATTAGCATGGAAGGAGAGCTTCTTGAAGCATAGCAAAGCTCTTTGTGCTGCTAGATCAACATATTTCTCCACCCTAATAAAGGATAACAAAGTTAATCCTAGATTCTTATTTAATACTGTAGCAAAATTTAATTCTTCCCTTAGAATTGGTTGTGTACTCAAATCCTTCAAATTAGAAATTATCAAACCCCTGCCCAAAAACACCTGTCAGTTGTCCAATTATAGGCCAATATCAAACCTCCCCTTTATCTCCAAGGTCCTAGAAAAAGCTGTGGCACAGTAGTTATGCTCATATCTACAGAGGAATAACATCCATGAAATGTATCAGTCAGGATTTAGACCTTATCATAGCACAGAGACAGCACTGGTTAAAGTAGTAAATGACCTACTGTTAGCATCTGATCAGAGCTGCGTCTGCTTGTATTGCTTGAACTTAGTGCAGCCTTTGACACCATTGATCATTCCGTTCTCCTGGATAGATTAGAAAATGTTGTGGGAGTTAAGGGAACAGCTCTCTCCTTGCTCAGGTCTTATTTAACTGATGACCACCAGTTTGTTGATGTAAATGGTGATTTTTCCAATGCATACTAAGGTAAAGTTTGGTGTTCCACAAGGTTCTGTCTTAGGCCCACTGTTTTTTCTTTATATGTGTTCCCTCTGGGTGAAAAAGAAAAACACTGACCAGGTATAATTACTAAATATCTAAAATCCATTTTTTAATAAATTAAAGTCCAACAAGTGAAATCCCCACTTGCCTTCATTCTCCCTCTCGATCCCCTCCTTGAATTGCCACCTTAACGTGGTGGAGGGGATTGAGTGCTTCAGGGATTCTAGGAGCTATGTTGTCGGGGCAATTGACCCTGGTAGGGTCTCTCAAGGCAAACAGGTCCTAGGTGAGAGGTCAGACAAAGAGCGGTTCAAAATGACCCTTATGAAAAAAAAACAGGTATCTGAGTACTCTTGCCTGGACCAGGGATACCGGGGCCCCACCCTGGAGCCAGGCCTGGGGGAGGGGCTCATTGGCGAACACCTGGTGGCCGGGCCTATGTCCATGGGGCCTGGCCAGGCCCAGCCTGAATAAGCAACACGAAACCACTCTCCTGTGGACCCACCACCCGCAGGAGGTGCCATAAGGGTCCGGTGCACTGTGGATTGGGTGGCAGCTAAAGGTGGAGTCCCTGGCGTTCTGATCCCCGGCTGCCAAAACTGGCTTTTGGGACATGGAATGTCACCTCTCTGGTGGGAAAGGAGCCTGAGCTTGTGCGTGAGGTTGAGCGATACCGACTAGATATAGTTGGGCTCACCTCAATGCATAGCTTAGGGTCTGGAACCAATTTCCTGGAGAGGGGTTGGACTCTCTTCTATGCTGGAGTTACCAAGCATGAGTGGCACCGGGCAGGGGTAGGGCTATTGGTAGCCCCCCAGTTCAGCATGATAACATTGGAGTTCTCCCCAGTGAATGAGAGGGTTGTTTCAGTGCACCTTTGGGTTGGGGAACAGTCTCTGACTGTCATTTGCGCTTATGCGCCAAATGGTAGTTCAGAGTACCTGGCCTTCTTAGAGTCCTTGAGTGGGATGCTAGACAGTGCACCATGAAGGGACTCCATTGTTTTACTGGGGGAATTCAATGCTCACATGGGCAATGATGGTGAGACCTGGAGGGGTGTGATTGGGAGGAACAGCCTGCCCGATCTGAACCCGAGTGGTGTTCAGTTGTTGGATTTCTGTTCCATGCATGATTTGGCCATAACAAACACCATTTTCGAGCATAAGGATGTCCATAAGTGCATGTGGCACGAGGACACCCTAGGCTGTAGATCGATGATTGACTTTGTAGTCGTTTCATCTGATCTATGACCGTATGTCTTGGACATTCGGGTGAAGAGAGGAGCAGAGCTATCAACTGATCACTACCTGGTGGCAAGCTGGATCAGATGGCAGGGGAGGAGGCCAGACAGACCTGGCAGGCCCAAATGAGTAGTGAGGGTATGTTGGGAACGTCTGGCGGAGGCTCCTATCTGTCGGATCTTCAACTGCCACATCCGGCAGAGCTTCAACTGCATACTGGGGGAGAGTGGGGACATTGAGTCCGAGTGTACCATCTTCCTCACCTCCATTGCTCAGGCAGCCATGCAGAGCTGCGACTGCAAGGTTGTTGGTGCCTGTCGTGGCAGTAATCCCCAAACCAGGTGGTGGACACCTGTGGTGAGGGGAGCCGTCAAGCTGAAGGAGGAGTCCTATCAGGCTTGGTTAGCCTGTGGGTCTCCAGAGGCAGCTGACAGATATCGATGGGCCAAGCGAAATGTGGTTCTGGTGGTCACTGAAGCAAAAACTTGGGTGTGGGAGGAGTTTGGTGAGGCCATGGAAAGTGACTTTCGGTTGGCCTCGAAGAGATTCTGGCAAACTGTCTGGTGGCTCAGGAAGGGAAAGCAGTGCTCTGTCCCTACTGTTTACAGTGAGGATGGAATGCTGTTGACCTCAACTGGGAACATCGTCCGATGGTGGAAGGAATACTTTGAGGATCTCCTCAATCCCATCTTTATGTTGTCTGAGGAGGATGCAGAGTCTGAGGGTACTTGGGAGGACTTGCCCATCACAGGGGCTGAGGTTGCCGAGGCAAAGCTCCTCGGTGGCCGGGCTCCGGGGGTGGATGAGATTCATCCTGAGTTCCTGAAGGCACTGGATGTTGTTGGGCTGTCTTGGCTGACACACCTCTTCAACATTGTGTGGAGGTCAGGGACAGTGCTTCTGGATTGGCAGACTGGGGTAGTGGGACTGGCGAGTGTGTTCCAATTATAGGGGGATCACATTTCTCAGCCTCCCTGGGAAAGCTATGCTGGGGTGCTGGAGAGGAGAGTCCGGTTGATAGTCAAACCTCAGATTCAGGAATAGCAATGCGGGTTTCGTCCTGGTCGTGGAACACTGGACCAGCTCTTTACCCTTGCAAGGGTACTGGAGGGTGCATGGGAGTTTGCCCAACCGGTCTACATGTGTTTAATGGACCTGGAGAAGGCTTACGACCATGTCTCTTGTGGTGCCCTGTGGGGGGTGCTTTGGGAGTATGGGGTTCAGGGCCCACTACTGTGGGCCATTCGGTCCCTGTATGACCAGAGCAGGAGTTTGGTTCACATTGCCGGCAGTAAGTTGGACTCATTCCCGGTGCATGTTGGACTCCGCCAGGGCTGCCCTTTGTCACCGGTTCTGTTCATAACTTTTATGGACAGAATTTCTAGGCACAGCCAAGGGCTGGAGGATGTCCAGTTTGGTGGCAGCAGGATCATGTCTCTGCTTTTTGCGAATGATGTGGTCCTGTTGGCTTCATCAATCTGTGACTTACAGCATGCGCTGGGATGGTTTGCAGCCGAGTTCGAAGTGGCTGGGATGAGGATCAGCACCTCCAAGCCTGTGGCCATGGTGCTCAGCTGGAAACAGGTGGTGTGCCTACTTCGGGTCAGGGTGGAGTTGCTACCTAAAGTGGAGGAGTTTAAGTATCTCAGGGTTTTGTTCACGAGTGAGGG
This sequence comes from Neoarius graeffei, assembly GCF_027579695.1. NCBI lineage: Eukaryota > Metazoa > Chordata > Actinopteri > Siluriformes > Ariidae > Neoarius > Neoarius graeffei. The sequence continues at coordinate 20,153,683 of NC_083588.1, forward strand.
TAAGGGGGAGCGGGAGTTGGACAGACGGATTGGGGCAGTGTCAGCAGTGATGCGGATGCTAAACCGGCCTGTGGTGGTAAAGAGAGAGCTGAGCCAAAAGCCAAAGCTCTCAATTTACTGGTCCATCTATGTTCCCCCTCTCATCTATGGTCACGAGCTATGGGTAGTGACCAAAAGAATGAGATCGTGGATACAAGCGGTAGAAATGAGTTTTCTCTGCAGGGTGGCTGGGCTTTCCCTTAGAGACAGGGTGAGAAGCTTGGTCATTTGGGAGAGACTCAGAGTAGAACCACTGCTCCTCCACATTGAAAGGAGCCAGTTGAGGTGGTTTGGTCACCTTGTTAGGATGCCCCCTGGATGCCTCACAAGGGAAGTTTTCTGGGCAATACCCCACCAGGAGGAGACCCCGGGGCAGACCCAGGACATGCTGGAGAGATTACATTTCTCAGCTGGCCTGGGAATGCCTCGGTATTCCCCCAGAAGGGCTGGTGGAGGTGGCCAGGGAGAGGGAAGTCCGGGCTGCTCTGCTTAGGCTGCTACCCCCATGACCTGGATCTGGATAAGCGGTAGAAGATGGATGGACCTCTGGGTGATATTATTCATAAGCATGGTATTAGTTTCCACTGTTATGCTGATGACACACAGTTGTATGTTTCTGCAAAACCAGACAAGAGACACTAGCTTAATAGAATTGAGGAATGTGTAAAGGACATTAGACACTGGATTCTTATTAACTTCCTTCTACTTAACTCTGACAAGACAGAAATACTTGTATTAGGACCACATGCAGCTATAAGTAGGTTTTCTTATTACACAGTAACTCTGGATGGCCTTTCTGTTTCTTCACATGCAGCAGGAAAAGACCTCAGGGAGATCATTGACTCCAGTCTTTCATCTGAAACTCATATTGATAACATTACCTGGATCGCTTCCTTTCATCTCAGAAATATTGCTAAGATAAGAAATGTAATGTCACTACATGATGCAGAAAAAACTAGTTCATGCTTTTGTTACCTTTAGGTTGGATTACTGTAATGCCTTACTGTCTGGATGTTCCAATAAGTGCATAAACAAGCTCCACTTAGCTTAAAATGCAGCAGCAAGAGTCCTTACTAGAACTAGAAGAAAGGACCACATCACCCCTCTCTTATCCATATTGCATTGGCTCTCAATCAAAGTTCATGTTGATTATTAACTCATCCGTTTGACAGGTGATGAGCTTATGCCATCATGTGTTGTCTGTTGTCCGTCCATCATCCATCTGGTGTCAGCCACATTTCATGAAAATTGCTTCTCAGTTCTTCACCGATTTTTATTCTTTTTGGCAGGAAGGTAGGTCTGCCTGGGGTGCATATGGCTTCTACCCAAATTTGCATAACTGCAATTAATAATGAAGATATGGAGTAATTGAGCCCTAACGAGCAGTTTCCACACAAATCGCTTCTTCTCCTTCAATTCTTCACTGATTTTGATTCTTTCTGGCATGAAGGTAGGGGTACCTACCTTCATGCCAGAAAGGTATGATTTCTACCCAGATTTGCTTAATTACAATTATTAATGAAGTTATGGGCTAAATAAGCCTTAATGAGCAGTTAAACAAAAATTGTTTCTTCTCGGTCACCTTCCAAGTAGTGTTCTGGACTTAGACACAGTGTTTAACTCTAGTCTGAGAACATATCTTTTTAGTCAAGTCTTTTGTTAATAGCCTTTTATTAGGTAAAGGAGTAGATCTAGAGGCTCCTCAGGCATAGAGTGTTTTGGTAAACTGGGATGTATAGATGTTGCCATCCCCGCACTCTCACACATTCATTTGGATTTGTTGACGGTGTAGTGGCTGGCTGCTTTATGTCCGGGCCCCCTTATGTCTGTGTTACCTTCTGGCTCTCCCTTTTAGTTACGCTGTCATAGTTAGTCTTGCCGGAGTCTGTGCTTGCACTCAGAACAAAATGTATACTGTTCTTAACCATTAGGTGACACCAGGCATACCTAAAAACCTGTGCTTTCTCTTTCTCTCTCTCTCTCTCGCTCCTCCCTCTCTCTGTCTCTCCCTCTGTCTGTCTCTCTCTGTCAAGTTACATGTCAATCCTGAGACACCAGTGATGCTGACCTCTTCTGCCCTTCAGCCCTGACTGATCCATACTGATGCCCTATGTCTGGCTGGAGTCTCGTCGCTTTGCTCCTGTGAAGGATGGCCCCATACGGACAGTTGAAAGACACACTTGGAAGATGGCTCTGGAGACTTACAGTTTTGCTATGATGGCTGAGGACTACAATTGCCATGATAACTTTTGGACTGCAGTTGTTATGAACAGTTTTGCACTCAAGTTTCCATCAATGAACAGTTGATAGCATCAACAAAACAGACTTCATGTTAAAACTCTAATGAATTTCCTGGTTACGCAGTTGTACTTTGTGACTATATAGGACACAGTTATAGAAGCAAGTTATTTATTATCATGCTATCTGTTATCACTCAAATAAGGATGGGTTCTCTTTTGAGTCTGGTTCCTCTCAAGGTTTCTTATGTTGTCTGAGGGAGTTTTTCCTTGCCACCATCACCACAGGCTTGCTCATCAGAAATACATAAATTTATTAGGGATAAAATTAGCTCATGTGTTTAAAATCTTTAATTTTCTGCAAAGCAGCTTTGCGACAATCTCTGTTGTCAAAAGCACTATAAACTTGATTTTTTTCAAGTAAGAGTATTTATGGAACTTTTATGATGTATGGAAGTTGATTATATGTCCCTTTAGGTAGCTCAATTAAGTTTCCATATTTTTTGTAATTTTTTAAGCATCTGTAAAAATATGTGATTTTAAGTAAAGATGATCCAATGGGACATACTGGACCTCTTGATCAGGGTCTATGTTTTTTTTTTTTTCCTCTGGAAAATATAGAATTATCATAATTATCATATCTTACATGATTTGCATTTTCATAAATCTGAGAATTCACCTTCTCTTTATTTCCCTTTTTATTTCATACAACTTATAATCCATCATTGCTATTTGTAAAGCCACTCCGAAAATTCTACCCTTAGTAGCCTGACATCACACTTCCTTTTTCTGATTACTGATTACAGTTTTTTTTTTTTTGAGTCAACCTGGCCACGATGAAGTGAAGAAGACCATGAGCTTTAAATTATATATATATATATATATATATATATATATATATATATATATATATATATATATATATATATACACACAGTGGTGCTTGAAAGTTTGTGAACCCTTTGGAATTTTCTATATTTCTGCATAAATATGACCTAAAACATCATCAGATTTCCACACAAGTCCTAAAAGTAGATAAAGAGAACCCAGTTAAGCAAATGAGACAAAAATATTATACTTGGTCATTTATTTATTCAGGAAAATGATCCAATATTACAGATCTGTGAGTGGCAAAAGTATGTGAACCTCTAGGATAAGCAGTAAATTTGAAGGTGAAATTAGAGTCAGGTGTTTTCAATCAATGGGATAACAATCAGGTGTGAGTGGGCACCCTGTTTTATTTTAAAAAAAACAGGGCTCTATCAAAGTCTGATCTTCACAACACATGTTTGTGGAAGTGTATCATGGCACAAACAAAGGAGATTTCTGAGGGCCTCAGAAAAAGCGTTGCTGATGCTCATCAGGCTAGAAAAGGTTACAAAACCATCTCTAAAGAATTTGGACTCCACCAATCTACAGTCAGACAGACTGTGTACAAATGGAGGAAATTCAAGACCATTGTTACCCTCCCCAGGAGTGGTCGACCAACAAAGATCACTCCAAGAGCAAGGCGTGTAATAGTCAGCGAGGTCACAAAGGACCCCAGGGTAACTTCTAAGCAACTGAAGGCCTCTCTCACATTGGCTAATGTTAATGTTCATGAGTCCACCCTCAGGAGAACACTGAGCAACAATGGTGTGCATGGCAGGGTTGCAAGGAGAAAGTTACTGCTCTCCAAAAAGAACATTGCTGCTCACCTGCAGTTTGCTAAAGATCATGTGGACAAGCCAGAAGTCTACTAGAAAAATGTTTTGTGGACGGATGAGACCAAAATAGAACTTTTTGGTTTAAATGAGAAGCGTTATGTTTGGAGAAAGGAAAACACTGCATTCCAGCATAAGAACCTTATCCCATCTGTGAAACATGGTGGTGGTAGTATCATGGTTTGGGCCTGTTTTGCTGCATCTGGGCCAGGACGGCTTGCCATCATTGATGGAACAATGAATTCTGAATTATACCAGCGAATTCTAAAGGAAAATGTCAGGACATCTGTCCATGAACTGAATCTCAAGAAAAGGTGGGTCATGCAGCAAGACAACAACCCTAAGCACACAAGTTGTTCTATCAAAGAATGATTAAAGAAGAATAAAGTGAATGTTTTGGAATGGCCATGTCAAAGTCCTGACCTTAATCCAATCAAAATGTTGTGGAAGGACCTGAAGTGAGCAATTCATGTGAGGAAACCCACCAACATCCCAGAGTTGAAGCTGTTCTGTACGGAGGAATGGGCTAAAATTCCTCCAAGCCATTGTGGCAACTGATCAACAGTTACCGCAAATGTTTAGTTGCAGTTATTGCTGCACAAGGGGGTCACACCAGATACTGAAAGCAAAGGTTCACATACTTTTGCCACTCACAGATATGTCATATTGGATCATTTTCCTCAATAAATAAATGACCAAGTATAATATTTTTGTTTCATTTGTTTAACTGGGTTCTCTTTATCTACTTTTAGGACTTGTGTGAAAATCTGATGATGTTTTATGTCATATTTATGCAGAAATATAGAAAATTCTAAAGGGTTCACAAACTTTCAAGCACCACTGTATATATATTATTCCTGCCCCAATACCCATATACAAATCACTCTGTTCTTGTAGTACATCATGATGAGAAAGCAAGAACAGCAAATCTTCTAATGGCTTTAGCAGTGGCCTAAATATCTGCCTTACCTAAAATTAAATCACTACCTATATTTCTTACATCTGCCTTAACGCTCAAGAGCAGGACAGAAAGTTATAAGTCATCCACTTGTGAAAATACAAATTGTGGATCAGGGGAAAGGTCAACATGAGACAGGGAGATACATATCAAGAGGCTCTTTAATACTGTTTAGTCCTAGGAAAAGTCTGGGCCTTACCATATTCAGCAGGGGTGGAAAATACTTGAATAATTGGACTTCATTACTATACATAAGTATTATTTTTTGCATATTATATTTTAGTTGAGTATTATAAAAATTGAATACTTGTGCCCTTACATTTTACTCTTTACTTTTTTGTTTAGACCTTCAAAGACCTTTTAGCCTTTCAAAGTACACAAATCACAAAAGTGTCTTCTTCTCTCCCCCTACCAATAACTGTATGCTATATACACTGTTAGGCATAACATTAAAACCACTGACAGGTTACGTGAATAACATTATCTCATTACAATGGCATCTGTCAAGTGGTGGGACATATTAAGCAGCAAGTGAACAGTCAGTTCTTGAAAATAATGTGTTGGAAGCAGGGAAAATGGGCAAGTGTAAGGATCTGAGTAACTCTGACAAGGGCCAAATTGTATTGGCGAGCCACCTGGGTCAGAGCATCACCAAAACAGCAGGTCTTGTGGTGTTCCGGGTATGGAGCGGTCAGTACTTACCAAAAGTGCTCGTGGGGATTGAAGGCTAGCCTGTCTGATCCTATCCCAGAAGAGCTACTGTAGTATTAATTGCTGAAAAAGTCAATACTGGCTATGATAGCAAGGTGTAAGAACACACAGTGCATCACAGCTTGCTAGGTATGTGGCTGTCCATGCCTGTCCACCACCAAAAGTGCCTTCAGTGAGCATCAGAACTGGACCATGGATCAATGGAAGAAAGTTGCCTGGTCTAATTTATCATGTTTTCTTTTAAATCATGTGGACAGCCTGGTGTGTGCATCACTTACCTGGGGAAGAGATGACATCAGGATGCACTATGGGAAGAAGACAAGCCAGTGGAGGCAGTTTGATGCTCTGAGCAATACTTTGCTTGGAAACCTTGGGTCCTGGCATTTATGTGGATGTTACTTTGACACGTACCACCTATCTAAACATTGTTGCAGACCTTCATGGCAACAGTATCCCCTAATGGCAGTGGCCTCTTTCAGCAGGATAATGCATCCTGCCACACTGCAAAAACTGTTCAGGAATGGTTTAAGGAACATGACAAGTTGTTGACTTGGCCTCCAAATTCCTCAGAGCTCAATTCAATCAAGCATCTGTGGGATATACTGGATAAACAAGTCCAATCCATGGAGGCCCCACTTTGCAACTTACAGGACTTAAAGCAGTTGCTGCTAACATGTTGGTGACAGATATCACAGCACACCTTCAGAGATCTTGTGGAGTCCATGTCTTTGATGGGTCAGAGCTGTTTCAGCAACACAAGGAGGACCTACCTAACATGATGCAGGTGGATTTAATGTTATAAAAATATTTCCAGTGCAGCTATTTACATGAAATGTTGAACAGACATTGTTATTAACACAATAAAATGAAAATGAAATCCTAATATTCCAATCCATATAAAAGTTATGTGCAATAAAGTGGAATGAAAAGTATTGAACACATTACTGAAAAAAAACAGCTGATTGCACTGATTAGTTATCTTACCTGTGCTAATTAGAATCAGCTTCCATGCTTTGAAAAAGTGAAACCCATCTCTGAATGCAAGTAAACAGATCATGTGGCACCAAGCTCTCATACAGGAAACACCTCATGATGTGTAGAGGCATAGAACTCTCCCAAGACCTTCACAGAAAGATTGTTGGGCAGTATAGCAATGGCATTGGTTACCAGTGGATTTCTCAACTTCTAAATGTTCCTATAGATAGTTTTCACATGACGTCACAGAGTTGGGGATTCCCTAGTGGCGGCCATCTTGCGGGTCAAGCTTACTGTACGGGTGACTGAGCACACATTGTAACGTGCGAGTACAAAGTCTTCAAAAGAACCCAAGCAGGCTATTTAAAGCTAGCAATGGTGCACACCTGTTGTATTCACGGCTGTCGTAATAGGCCAAATTATGAAGTCAAGCGGAGCTTTTATGGAATTCCCACTGTACGGGAGCACGAAGGCGAGCAAACAAACTCAGCATACTAAGGAGAAATCTATGGCTTGCGAGAATCAACCACAAGGATTATCAGCCTTCCAAACACAGCAAAGTCTGCTCCGATCATTTTATAAGTGGTAAGTTGTTTAAATAAACAATCAATTGTGCGCAGCTTTGCGATTTAAACTGTTTTTTTCTCATCCTTATACTTCCTGTTTCATGGACTGTAACGGATTTGCTTATTTAGTAATTTTAATACAGAATTTACTTTGAAATTATAATCAGACACTCCAACGCCCCCCCTAAAAAAAAAATCGGATCTGCGCGATTCAGCCGTGAAAAAGGCGGCATCCGACAAAAGGTGCGCTGTGAATATATAAAGTTGTACAGTATATATCAGACAGCCTTTAAAGTTTGATGAAGTCAGTTTCAGGCTTTGGAGCAGGCTTTGGCAGTTTCAGGCTTTGGCAGCCCTGCATAGTCACTTGAAAATGCATCTTTGTCCACTTCATAGGGGTCAATTCCCTCAATCAAGGCCAGTTTGGCTGCATACCATTGTCGTGAGATGTCGTCTAATGTATCTATATACTTCTGTTTGCTTGATTTTGCCGACATTGATCTTTATTTTAGAAAACTGACTATATAACTTCATAAATTCGTCCGAGATAACGTAGCTAGTAGTGGCGATGGTCTGTTTTGTTTGCCCTGCAAGATGGCGGCTGTGGGGCATTCCCCAGAATGCCGTGACGTCAGTGAAAACTATCTATAAGCACCATCATGACCAATATCGGCAAGACAAAGGCACATCAACCAACCATCAACTAGCCAGACACAGGAGCTCCTCGCAGGATTTCCAACTGGGCAATCAGAACATTAGTCAGCTACGGACCACTCGAAAAGAGCATTAGACAGAGCTGGAATCAATGGGCACATTTGTCGCAGAGAAAATATTTTTACACAAACTGCTGAAAAAGTTAATGCTGACATCTTTCTGTTTTAGGCTACATCCACACGACAACGGCAACGAGATTTTATTTTAAAAAAATATCGCGTCCACATGGGCAACGGATCAGTAAAATATCAGGTACATATGGCAACGCAATGCTTGCTGAAAATGATGCAATACACATGCCACACCGCTACGTGCGCTGTAAGACGGTCCCATCGGAGACACCAGAACAATAGAAGAAGTAGGATGCATGTGCATAAACCCCTTCTTCTACCCGGCATGAAGCACTCACAGGAACAAGCACACAACAAGAAGAAGAAGATGGCTGCGATTACGCGAGGAAATCGTGCCTTCTGTGTGTACAAATTAGTTTTCTTAGTGTGCATAGTTTTATATAACTTAATTTTCTTATTGTGTGTGAACATTTTGAAAAGCATTTTTATATAATTTATATAACTTTTTATATTGTGTGTGAACATTTTGAAAAGCAGTCTTATCCAATAAAAAAAGAAATTCAAGAAATGGTTCAGTTACTTGTTTATTTAAAAGAAAAGCTGTATACAAAAGTGAATGCAATGCAGTGGTTCATACAAAACAGCGAGAGTGCTGCTTGTTCTAGTCATGTGGTTGTGACGTCATTGTAAACAAATCCGTTCTACTCATCCAGATGACTTCGCAACGGCGCCGTTGCCAGATTTTTCCACTCTGGAACCCGTTCTCGTTTTGGGGCACCCAAAACGCCGGTGCCGTGTGGACACCAGGCCGAAACGATAAACAATTTTATCAGATTCACCTGAATCTGTTGCCGTGTGGACAGCCTCTTAGTCAGCATTAACTTTTTCAGAACTTTGTGCTACAGTAGCTCTTCTGTGGGATTGGACCACATGGGCTGGCCTTTGTGCCCCATGCAAATCAGTGAGGCTTCAACACCCATGACCCTATCCCAGGCTCACCGGTTGTCCTTGCTTGGACCACTTTTGGTACGTACTAACCACTGCATACCAGAGACACCCCACAAGATGGGCCATTTTGAAGATGCTCAGACCCAGTCATCTTGCCATCACAATTTGGCCCTTGTCAAAGGCCCTGTCCACACGGCAACGGATTCAGGTGAATCTGATAAAATTGTTTAGCGTTTCGGCCTGGCGTCCACACAGCACCGGCGTTTTGGGTGCCCCAAAACGAAATCTTTTGAGAATGGGTTCCAGAGTGGAAAAATCTGGCAACGGCGCCATTGCAAAGTCGTCTGGATGAGTAGAACGGATTTGTTTACGATGACGTCACAACCACATGACTGTCAGTGCCTCATGCCGGGTAGAAGTGTAACGAACTCGATGCGAGTTGTCAACAAATCCTATAACTTGGTTCATGAAACCCACTTACAAAATATTTTCACTGTGAATATTTATTGTGTAATGGTGCAAAGTGAGAGAGAGAGAGAGAGAGAGAGAGAGAGAGTGTGAGAGAATAGCCCTTAGGGCAGAGTCTTTAGTCCAAACACTGCGTAAGCAGTATAACTAAACCACGCACCGCCTGTGCGCTTTCCAAAAACAAAAACAATCCCGCCAGCAAAAATAGGAAAAAAAAAGGAGCGATCTCACCTCTTCAGATGTTGGTTTAAGTCCGACAATACATTCCTCAAAAAGGGCGTAGAAGAACAAAGTAATCCATCAACGTGTAGCATTCAATTTATTCCGGACCATTAAAGAATTCTGGAGGATATCAGAATGTTGGCGTACTGGCTTCCATCTACCCCTATTCATTTCTCTTTCCGTGTCTTTCGTGTTATGCTACTGATTAATAATCAAAACTTTATGTGGCTGATGCTACAGAAGAAGGGGTTTATGCGCATGCATCTACTTCTTCTATTGTTCTGGTGTCTCCGATGGGACCGTCTTACAGCGCACGTAGAGGTGTGGCATGTGTATTGCATCGTTTTCAGCAAGCGTTGCGTTGCCATATGTACCTGATATTTTACTGATCCGTTGCCCATGTGGACGCGAAATTAAAAAAAAAAAAATCTCATTGCCATTGTTGTGTGGATGTAGCCAAAGTCACTCAGATCCTTACGCTTGCCCATTTTTCCTGCTTCCAAGACATCAACTTCAAGAACTAACTGTTCTCTTGCTGCCTAATATATCCCACCCCTTGACAGGTGCCATTGTAATGACATAATCATTTTATGATTAATCACAGCAAGAAGGTTCTGGGTTCAAGCCCAGCGGCTGGCGGGGGCCTTTCTGTGTGGAGTTTGCATGTTCTCCCCGTGTCTGTGTGGGTTTCCTCCGGGTGCTCCGGTTTCCCCCACAGTTTAAAAACATGTGGTTAGGATAATATGGGATGGCTTTGGGCTGAGGTGTGATGTATATGGCAAAGTTGGTTTGTTTGTTTGTTTGTCTTGTGCTAACATTGCCATTTCTCGACAGAATTTCACCAAATCTGGCAAGTAGGTCTGGGGATGACCCAGAATTTTGCAGATATAAACAAAATTCATGTACGGGCCCCAGGGAGGTCCCTGGGGGGTATAACATCCACCCACCCCCTCCCTCCCTCAATGCCTTTCATGTTACATTTATTAACATAAACTCTCAACAGATCTTCACACTAAACTTGGCACATCCGGGCTTCACCCACCGGGTAACTTGCTCTTTATATTATATTTTATATATATATATATATATATATATATATATATATATATATATATATATATATATTGTGTGTGTGTGTGTAAGTCTGCAGGACTTATTTAAAGGGTGTAAAGAAACTTGCTGATCATTGGATTGTATACAGTTGTAATAAAAAAAAAGTAAAGTAAAAATCTCTTGTGGCATCTTTATCATACTTTTGCAGTGAGGTAAGGACCAACAGCCTGGATCCTGCCCCACTTGAAAAATGAAAGAAGAGCCCCACATACCCCATTCCTCTGGGCCTGAACAGCTGTGATACTGATCAACATATTTCCACCGGATTTAGTTTATCAGATGTTTGTGGTGCCTCTTGCTTCCTATGAGTCAGATAAATGACTATGAATGCATGTTTCTTATTCCCAATCTTTCTCATCAGAACACTCCACGTCCAAACATTTGGTCATGAGTGATGTAATCATGAACAATGTACAAATTGAGGCAGTAAACATGGATTATGACAAAGCGGGAGTATGAAGATTTGAGATAGATCACAATGTGAAAATATTATTTTATGGGTGCGAAGCCGTCAGTGAATTATATAATCTATAAAAGATAACAAGATACCAGGGTTATAAAAGACTATCCAGAACTAGAATTTTTTTTAATAGGTTGAAGGCTTTTCTTTCATAACAAAGTGATATAGCCTTTCTTTCTTACCTGGCGATAGCTGTGAATCAAAATTGTACGAAAAGTCACATGTAACTATCACACCAGATAAACTGATCCTTGAAAATGAGTTCATTCTTCTTGTTGCTTGTAATTGGTTAAGATCTGGAAGTGTGGATCTGGAAGTGTATGGCATGGCCAGAGAAAGTGGCAAATAAGGGGAGCTGTCAGGATGACTAATAGCCCAGGGCAGTAGGTCTCTCTGTGGGGTGTTAACAATCGGTCTGGTGTAAAGGCAGCTATTTGACAGCAGGTTTAGAGGTTGTCACCTGCAACCACCATAGACTTGAACAGAAGCACTTTGTTGAGAGCAAATGGTTGTTTGTCAGGTAGGAATAGACCTCCTTGATGATAATACTGTATGCACATACTGAATTTGGAGTCCTATGACATAAATCACAAACATTTACATATATTCATAAACATTGGTTGATGTTCATGCTACACAAAACCATGGTTTTTCAGTAAAAATCAGTTTGTGGTTTTGTTTTAGCTGTAAAAGCTGAATACACTGTAGGACATTAATACTACAGTGTCTTGCAAAAGTATTCATCTTCCTTGGTGTTTGTCCTGTTTTGTTGCATTACAAGCTGGAATTAAAATGGATCTTAGGAGGGTTAGCACCATTTAATTTACACAACATGCCTACAACTTTAAAGGTGAAAATTGTTGTTTTATTGTGACACAAACAATAATTAAGATGAAAAAACAGAAATCTGGAGTGTGCATAGGCATTAACTCCCCAAGTCAATACTTTGTAGAGCCACCTTTTGCTGCAATTACAGCTGCAAGTCTCTTGGGGTATGTCTCTTTTAGCTTAGCACATCTAGCCACTGGGATTTTTGCCTATTCCTTAAGGCAAAACTGCTCCAACTCCTTCCAGTTAGATGAGTTGCGTTGGTGTACAGCAATCTACAAGTTATTTAGCTTTAGCAGTATGTTTAGGGTCATTGTCCTGCTGGAACATGAACCTTTGTCCCAGTCTCAAACCTCTGGCTGATTCAAACAGGCTTTCCTCCAGAATTGCCCTGTATTTAGTGCCATCCATCTTTCCTTCAGTCCTGACCAGCTTTTCTGTCCCTGCAAATGAAAAACATTCCCACAGTACGATGCTGCCACCACCATGCTTCACTGTAGGAATGGTGTTCTCAGGGTGATGGGAAGTGTTGGGTTTGTGCCACACATGGCATTTCCCATGATGGCCAAAAAGATCAATTTTAGTTGCATTTGACCAGAGAATCTTCTTCCATGTATTTGGGGAGTCTGCCACATGCTGTTGGACAAACTCCAAAAGTGTTTTCTTAAGCAATGTCTTTTTTCTGGCCATGCTTCCATAAAGCCCATCTCCCATCTCCACTGTGGATCTTTGCAGCTCCTTCAGTGTTATCTTTGGTGCTTTTGTTGCATCTCTGATTAATGCCCTCCTTACCCGGTCTGTGAGTTTTGGTGGGCGGTCTTCTCTTGTTAGGGTTGTAGTGGTACCATATTCTTTCCATTTTGCTATAATGGATTTAATGGTGTTCCCTGGGATATTCAAAGTTTGAGATATTTTTTATAACCCAACCCTGATCCATATGTCTTCACAAGTTTGTCTCTGATCTGTTTGGCCTGCTCCTTGGTTTTCATGTTGCTTGCTTAGTAGTGTTGCAGAGTCAGGGTCCTTCCAGAACACGCTGATTTAGACATCATGTGACAGATCATGTAACATTTTGACTGCACACAGGTGAATCTTAATCAACTACTGTAATTATGTGGCTTATGAAGTGAATTGGTTGGACCAGCTCTTATTTAGGGGTTTCATATGAAAGGGGGTGAATACCTATGCACACTCCAGATTTGTTTTTTCATCTTAATTATTGTTTGTGTCACGATTAAACAACACTTTTCACCTTTAAAGTGGTAGGCATGTTGTGTAAATCAAATGGTGTTAACGCTCCATAAATCCATTTTAATTCCAGCTTGTAATGTGACAAAACAGGACAAACACAAAGGGGGATGAATACTTTTGCAAGACACTGTATTATTATTATTATTATTATTATTATTATGAACTGGCATTCATTTAGTAATGCTGATATGGTGTGGAAAAGTGTCCTGTCTGTGCTGTTGACTCAGAAATACTATTTACCAAAAGCTTAAATGCTGGGTCTTGCAAAATAAAATAGAAATCTCTGCCAGCTTCCTGAAAAAAAAATACTGAAATGTTTCTCAGTGAGCTTCATTCTGTTTCCTGAGATCATGACTTGTCAACAGCTATGAAATGGGTAGGCAGCTATGGTGACCAAAAAATACCTGGATAACTCTATATTGCATCATACCTCCTTAAAATAATCCTGGGGAGAAAACACAGTTATACTGAGCTCAGTATGGCTAGGGGTATATTCATTCATTACAACACAGATTAGGCATTAAATAGTTTGGGATGACAGGTCAAGCTGAAGACTAAATTGATCAATTTTAAGTTTGACATAATGGAAATGATCCTTTGCAAAGAACTCCTCAACTTACAGGCCTTTAAAACTTCACTGTCAGACTTTTACAGGGACAAAAAGGAAAAAGATATGTAAATGCCAAATTTCTATTTCCATCTGCACATGTCAGACAGGTTGATTTTCAAGCACACCCACTTTTTAAACACTTTTATGTGCATACCTATGAGGTCAATGAGTTACATAAGAAAACGGTTTTACTATGTACCACTAATAGTTAATTATTTGGACTATAGGTGATGAGTGTGCTACATAATTACCTAGTGGTCTTATGGAAATGGGTTTTCCAGGTGTATTCAACTATGCCATGTCCACTCAGTCAGACACTGGAATAGAAAGTGACAATTATGACAATTAAACTGGTTGCTATCTGAGCTGACTTGGAGTTACACTTAAAAATGAATGCTGATAGGTGGTTTATTTATAATCTGTGATTGTGTTTTTTGGTGACTGTAGAATTTGACATTTAGAAACAAGGCACATATGTAGTATCGGTCAAAACTTTGGACCCACGTTCTAATTCAATGAGTTTTCTTTATTTTTATTAATTAAAAGACACTTCATGCCTTAAAGTAATCATACATAGATATCGTTTCTCTTTACTTAGTTTAGCAGTTCTTGACATAATATGGATTACTACGGTTGTGGAATAGGGCTGTTTACTGAATTCTTATTATTTACTATTTACTGTTTGATTTCAAATGCATTAAGGAGGCAAGAAATTCTATTAATTAACTTTTGATGAGGCACACCTGCTAATTGAAAAGCATTCCAGGTGACTACCTCATGAAGTTGGTGAAGATACCGGTGGCCACTTTGAAGAAACTAAAATATGAAACATGTTTTGCTTTTAAAACACTTTTTTTAATTTCCTGTATAATTCCATATATGTTTCATAAGTTATTTCATAGTTTTGATGTCTTCAGTATTGTTCATCATTGGAGAAAATAGTCACAATAGAGAAAACCCTATGAATGAGTAAGGGTATACAAACTTTTGACTGGTACTGTATTTCAAACCTCTAATACCGTCTAGTGAAATAAAAACACTTAGAATTGGAGTGAGTTAAAGTATATTGTTTAAACCTATCATGTAATATTGTTATATTCTGCGCTGACTGTTGTAATTAACACTTCATGTTTTCATGAAAAAGGAACTGTCGGCAGAAATAAGAAATCAAACATCAATTGCAAGGGTGGTACCAGTGTACACTTTATTTGATAAACAGTAAAAGTTGTTACATTACCTCACTTGATTCATTTGCTAACCTGAAGACTTCTTTTACAAATATCAAGCATTGCGTAGTTCTGGCAGGCCATGAAGTCAAACTCAGCCCTCAAGCCCAGCTACATCAGCTGATCTCATGCTAGCCCACATCAGCTGTCAGCTCAGATGATTCCCTTCTATGCATTCTACGGTATTGGCAAATATCTCATAGAGCACCTTATTTAAGCTGCTTTAACCTGTCTACCTTTTCTGCTTTTCTTGCAAGCCATTTTGCAAGTGAGCACCATTTCCATTCGCTGGAGCTCCGATCTGGCAAGTAGAAGTCTTCTGCTCCCAGGAATAACGAATGACCTGCGCCAATCTCCTGGAAATCCATCCATCCATTATCTGTAGCTGCTTATCCTGTACAGGGTCGCAGACAAGCTGGAGCCTATCCCAGCTGACTATGGGCCAGAGGCGGGGTACACCCTGGACAAGTCACCAGGTCATCGCAGGGCTGACACATAGAGACAAACAACCATTCACACTCACATTCACACCTACGGTCAATCTAGAGCCTCCAATTAACTTAACCTGCATGTCTTTGGACTGTGGGGGAAACTGGAGCACCCGGAGGAAATCCACGCAGACACGGGGAAAACATGCAAACTCCACACAGAAAGGCCCTCGCCGGCTACTGGGCTCAAACCCAGGACCTTCTTGCAGTGAGGTGACAGTGCACTACATCACTACATCACTGTGCTGCCCATTCCTGGAAATCATGTTTGTGGCTCCAGTCAGAGCTTCCCTCGAGGAATGGTTTACGTTGTCAGGGGGGACATCTGCATCGAGCCCTCAACTGCAGATATTTTCAGCTCCTCTGCTCCTAGGGAGGCCGCCAAAAACAAAACCTCTGCCACACCTCCACGCAGTCTGAGCTCCGGTTGCTCTGCCACCCAAGAGCGCGAGTCTAAGCCCAGAAGCTGCACCTGCAGACCTGAATAACTCCTTGTCAGCCTTGTCCAGTATCATTTGCCACCATGAACTCCAGAATCCAAGCCCTGGAGTCTGGTCAGCTCCCTCTACAAGTTTGCATTTCCAGCAGCAGCAGGTTTATTTACATTCTCCATGTTCCCAATTAGCTGCGGGGCTAGCTTCTGCATCGCAGAATGATGATGTCACCACCCAATCTGATAACTCAAATTAACTCTATAGGTATAGCTCCTGGTAAATATTTTGGTGGGAGGGAGAGGAAAAAAGAGCCTAATAATCTATTTATCTCCTCTTCATAATGATGATGCTCAAGCATGAATGAACAGTTTAAAACTTCAACAAAACAGACCTCATGTTTAAACTATGATGATTTTCCTGGTTACACAGTTATACTTGTGACTATATAGGACACCATTATAGACATAAGTTATTTATAATCATGCTATCTGTTGAATAACAATGGGTTCCCTTTTGAGTCTGGTTCCTCTCAAGGTTTCTTCCTCATGTCATCTGAGGGAGTTTTTCCTTGCCACCATTGCCACAGGTTTGCTCATCAGGGATAAAATAGGGATAAATGAGCTCATGTTTAAAGTCTTTAATTTTCTGTGGGGCTGCTTTACGGCAATGTCTGTTGAAAACGCTATACAAATAATCTTAGCTTGACTATAGAATTTCTAGACATCACCTTAGACAGCAACTGGCTGCAAGCTTCACTTCCACTCGGAAAATCAAACCATTTCAGAGAGGTCATGAGAAGTGCAGGAGGCAATAGCAATTTCAAAAGGGAATTGTTTCTATGTTTGGGCATCTTAATTATGCAATGTATGTTATTCCCCAGGGATGCTCCTTTGTATCCAGGCTTTTGACCTCTCTAAATTTGTAGAGAACTCCATGATACGGTGAGCTTGAATAAAGGCTGCAGATCTGAATGCCGGTTCTGGTCTCCTTCTGTTGGGTAAATGGAACGGTATCTTATTCTTCTATAATGAAAACCTGGAATCTCCATTAGCAATTAAGTTGTTCATAGACGCAGCCCCTTCCATTGGTGTGTGTGTGTGTGTGTGTGTGTGTGTGTGTGTGTGTGTGTGTCAATAATCAGTGGTTTGCTGATACATGGCCAAAGAACTGTCATCCTTGTCAGCTGACACTTCTTCCACTGCTCTAATGGAATCTACTCAATTGTGTAGCTTGTCTCCTGACCTGTGGGGTAAACACTTGGCAAGAAGCAAAGCCTCTTTTTGTGACAATGAGGCAGCAGCTGTAAACATCATTAACAAGGGTGCTCCTCAGTTCTGTTATTAATAGAGTCATGGCAAGTCTCACAATGTCCTCTGCGTTGGATAATTTCATTGTTTGAACAGCCATATTTCAGGCTTGAACAACCATAGCGATTCTTGCCCCACTTTGAATGTCAGAATTTCTCCAACTATGCCCATCCAGCCTGACCTGCCCCATTCATTCAAATTGTGTGAGATTAAACAATAAATGTTATTACATACCGGTAGCTGCCTATATAAACTTACTAGCTATGTTACCCCAACTAGCAAACTGTGAAGCTTCAAATCATCTCACCATATTTCCATCCATTATCCATAGGTCAGATTCGTTGGAGACAGCAAATCAGGAAGCAGAGTTGGTTAGTAAGGATGAGGTGAGGGCAACCATGAAAAGAATGGAGCCAGATGGTATCCCGATTGAGGCTTGGAGATGTTTGGGTGAGGTGGCTGTGGAGTTCCTAACGAGATTGTTTAATAAGATCCTAGAGAATGAGAAAATGCCAAATGAATGGAGAAAGAATGTGCTAGTCACAATATACAAGAATAAGGGAGATGTACAGAGCTGAAGTAATTACAGAGGGATAAAATTGATGAGCCACACCATGAAGTTATGGGAAAGGGTATTGGAGACGAGACTGAGAAGAGAGGTAGCAATCTGTGAACAGCAGTATGGGTTTATGCCAAGGAAGAGCACGTTGGATGCAATTTTTGCTTTAAGAATGTTAATAGAGAAGTGCAGGGAAGGCCAGAGAAAGCTACATTGTGTGTTTGTAGACCTGGAGAAGGCATATGATAGAATGCTGAGAGATGAGTTATGGTGTTGTATGAGAAAGTGTGGAGTGAATGAGAAGTATATTAGAGTGGTGCAAGACATGTATGAGAACAGTGAAACAGCAGTGAGGTGTGCAGTTGGAATGACTGAATGGTTTAAGGTGAAGGTGCAACTTCATCAAGGATCTGCTTTGAGTCCTTTCTTGTTTGCCATAGTGATGGATAGCTTGACGGACGAAGTGAGGCAAGAGTCACCATGGAACATGATGTTTGCAGATGATATTGTGATATGTGGTGAAAGTAGAAAGGAGGTTGAGTTGGGTTTGGAGAGATGGAGGTATGCATTGGAATGAAGAGAAATGAAGGTGAGCAGTAGCAAAACAGAATATATGTGTATCAGTGAGAATGGGGATGAGAGTGAAGTAAAGATGCAAGGAGTAGATGTAAAGAAAGTTGGTGAATTCAAGTACCTGGGGTCAACTGTGCAGGAAAATGGGGGCTGCAATAGTGAGGTGAGAAAGAGAATGCAGGCAGGGTGGAGCAGTTGGAGAAGGATTTCGGGAGTCATTTGTGATAGGAAAGTCCCAGCAAAAGTGAAAGGTAAGATGTATAAGACAGTTGTGAGAATGGCTATGATGTATGGATTGGAGACAGTACCCTTAACGAAGAGACAGGAGGCAAAGTTGGATGTGGCGGAGTTGAGGATGTTAAGGTTTGCAATGGGAGTGACAAGGTTGGACAGGATAAGGAATGAGCACATCAGAGGGACACCACATGTGGAGAGCTTGGGAATTAAGCTAAGAGAGATGAGACTGAGATGGTATGGGCACATCCTGAGAAAAGATGCAGAGCATGTTGGAAGGAGAATGTTGAGGATGGAGCTGCCAGGCACATGAAAATGAGGAAGGCCAAAGAGGAGATACATGGATGTGGTGAGAGAGGACATGAAAGTGGCAGGTATAGTAGAGAAGGATGTGGAAGACAGGGAGCAATGGAGATGAAAGATCCGCTGTGGCGAACCCTAATAGGGAGCAGCCAAATGAAGAAGAAGATCCATAACCACTTGTCCTGTGCAGGGTTGCGGGCAAGCTGGAACCTATCCCAGCTGACTATGGGCAAGAGGTGGGGTACACCCTGGACAAGTCACCAGATCATCGCAGGGCTGACACATAGAGACAAACAACAATTCACACCTACAGTCAATTTAGAGCCACCAATTAGCCCAACCTGCATCTCTTTGGACTGTGGGGGAAACCGGAGCACCCAGAGGAAACCCATGCAGACACAGGGAGAACATGCAAACTCCACACAGAAAGGCCCCTGTTGGCCACTGGGCTCAAACCCAGAACCTTCTTGCTGTGAGGCGACAGTGTTAACCACTACACCACCATGTCGCCCCTCACCATATTTCATCTTGGTTTAACTTGTTTCCTACTTAATAGTCAGCGAGCTCCTCCAGCTGGCTCTTCCATGAAGGCATGGAAGGCCAGGGAGGACTGACTGGCGTGGTGGTTTTGGGGGGGTTTTGCTGTGGCACTCCCTCTTTAGCCTTTCCATGTAGGCACATGGTAGGGCAGGGAGTTGTGCTCTCCCTGCCCCAAGGCTTTCCATGTATACATGTGGAAGGGCAGGGAGGTCCCAGAATAGAGTCACCTGCCAAATACAACTTGTTGCAAATATTGCAGTGAAAATAATGTTCCTTGACAAAAATGGTTCTGACAGAAATATTATTCTACATTATACATAATTGCTAATTTAAGGTATGCTAATATGTGGTTTATTAATGTTAGTTAATTATATAGTACAGTACATTTACATTTAGAAAGCATGCCTCTAAACCTAATTGTAAATCTTTATTTACAATTAGGGTGGCACGGTGGTGTAGTGGTTAGCATGGTCGCCTCACAGCAAGAAGGTTCTGAGTTCGAGGCCGGCGAGGGCCTTTCTATGTGGAGTTTGCATGTTCTCCCCGTGTCTGCGTGGGTTTCCTCCGGGTGCTCCGGTTTCCCCCACAATCCAAAGACATGCGGTTAGGTTGACGTGGGGTGGCCTTGGGCTGAGGTGCCCTTGAGCAAGGTACCTGACTGCTCCCCGGGTGCTTTGGTGTGGCTGCCCACTGCTCTGAGTGTGTGCGTGTGTTCACTGCTTCAGATGGGTTAAATGCAGAGGATGAATTTCACTGTGCATGTGACGAATAAAGGTTTCTTCTTAAAATCAGTGAATGAGGACATTGGTTTTTGTTTTGACACTTTTTTTTTGAATATTAGTAAAATCAAAATGCTATGCATGTGTGTCTACTGTGAAGGAAGTCCGTGTAGCTGAAAGAATGTGCACTGAGCTCTAATGTCACTTTGTGTTAGTCATTCTCACACATCAATGTTAGTTTACACAGAAAAACTGTGACAAATGACAAATCTCTGATCCTATACTTTCCATTGCCCTAGCCCATTTTACATTCAGATACTAATAGCAGTGACAAAACCAGTGGTGTTGTGAAAGAAGCTTTGAAATGTATTCAGGCATCTTCTGGGACTAGTATGCTCAATTTCTTGTTTAATTATTCACAAGTGTCATTTTCTTTAGTGTTGATAACCAGTTGTGTGGAGCTTTTGACAACCACATTTATAGCTATTCTATTCTGCAAACAGGATTTGATTACTGCATCATTGATTTCATGGCTTCCAAACACCTAAATCAGATGGTTCCAGGTTACTTGGTCCCAGGTTGGAACTGCACGTGAATAATTCAGTCATAACCAAGATATTTGGCTAAAAGTTCACTAGCTGCTCCAAAGAAAGTAGTCTAATCTGGCTAGCTGAAATGGGCTTACCTGTTCAGTTTCTGTTTGAAATGTGAAAATGCAATTAATCCAACAGGATTTAATGACTGTTCCATGTTTCATGGCTGCTGGTAAAAGCTTAAGTAAGACTTGGCTACTTGAATGTGATATTTAAATTATAGGAAACAAATGTTCATACTGCATATACAGTACTGTGCAAAAGTTTTAGGCACATGTAATAATAATAATAATAATAATAAATATATATATATATATATATATATATATATATATATATATATATATATATATATATATATATATATATATATATATATTTTTTTTTTTTTTTGTCTGAAATATGGTCTTGTATGCAATATGGTACTTTCTGTACTGACATGCAACTATTTTTCTGGAACATTAAAACGGGACAATTAACTTTTTGGAAATCTAAAATGCTTTTTTATTGACTGAATGATGCAGATGTCATAAAATAAACATCTTAGACAAAACTTGCATGAAAAAATGAGGGTGGCTAAGAACTTTGCATGATATTGTATGTGCCCCCCAAAAAACAAACAAACAAACAAACAAACAAACAAACAAACAAACAAACAAACAAACAAACAAACAAACAAACCCTCATCTATATAATAAGCGTCAAAGTTTGTTTGTTTGTCTTGACCTAATGTTGCCATTTCTCGACAAATTTTCACCAAATTTTGCAAGTATGTCTGGGTATGACCCAGAATTTTGTGGATATACACAAATTTCATGTATGGGCCCCAGGGAGGTCCCTGGGGAGCACAACACCCACCCACCCCCTCCCTCAATGCCTTTCATATTACATTTATCAACACAAACTCTCAACAGATCTTTACTAAAATTGGCACATTGGTACAGGAGATAGCCACAATTTGGCAGAACTCAGAAATTCCATATTTGGGCCCCAGAGGGTCACCGGTGGGCCCCTGGGTGGTGGATGTTTGGATTTTTGTTTGTCTTGGATTAACATCACAATTTCTCAATGGATCTTCATCAAATTTGACATGGAAGTCTGGGGGCAGGCGGCATGGTGGTGTAGTGGTTAGTGCTGTCGCCTCACAGGAAGAAGGTCTGGGTTCGAGCCCCGTGGCCAGCGAGGGCCTTTCTGTGCGGAGTTTGCATGTTCTCCCCATGTCCGCGTGGGTTTCCTCCGGGTGCTCCGGTTTCCCCCACAGTCCAAAGACATGCAGGTTAGGTTAACTGGTGACTCTAAATTGACCGTAGGTGTGAATGTGAGTGTGAATGGTTGTCTGTGTCTATGTGTCAGCCCTGTGATGACCTGCCAACTTGTCCAGGGTGTACCCCGCCTTTCGCCCGTAGTCAGCTGGGATAGGCTCCAGCTTGCCTGCGACCCTGTAGAACAGGATAAAGCGGCTAGAGATAATGAGATGAGATGAGAAGTCTGGGGGCAACCCAGAACTTTGCAAAACCCAGGGCAACGCTGGGTAAACTGCTAGTGATAAATATGTGTATTTATTAATATATGAAGGATTTGGGGAGCAGTGGAGATTTCTGCATATTAAAAATCATACTAGATGCATATTACCTTCACCTGAATGTTGCGACTCTGTTGCTGATTTCCAAGTTGTGTTGTTATTTATTTTAAGACTGAAATTTCACTTTAATAGGAACTTGTTCTCGAGTTTAAGGTTCCTGTTCTTGGTTGCAGGAGTGGAACCCAATGTGGTCTTCTGCTGTTGCATACTGAGATGCTTTTCTGCTCACCATGGTTGTAAAGAGTGATTATTTGAGTTACTTTATCCTTCCTGGCAGCTCAAACCAATCTGACCTCTCTTATCAACATGTTTCCACCTACAGAACTGTTGCTCACTCAAAGCAGTGTTTTTTTTTGTTTGTTTTTCACACCATTCTGTGTAGAGACTGCTGTGTATGAAAACCCCAGGGGATCAGCAGTTTCTGAAATATTCAAACCAGTCCATCTGACTCAAACCAACACCCATGCCACAGTGAAAGTCACACTTTGAGATCACAATTTTTCCCATTCTGATGTTTGAAGTGAACATTAACTGAAGCTCTTGATTTGTATCTGCATGATTTTATGCATTGTGCTGCTGTCAAGAGATTGGCTGATTAGAGAACTGCATCAAACAGCAGGTGGATGGGTGTTCCTAATAAAGTGACTGTTGAGTGTATGTCTCACTGTCCGATCCATTGCAGTTGCCCTCCAGTTTCTACTGCTGATTTGACTAATTACATTTGGGTATTGTCCAAATGTTTTGTTGGTTAAAGCAGACAGGTGTATGTGTCTGAGCTGTCTGAGGTAGCTCTGGTATGTGTGCTGTTGTCTGAGTGATTGAAGCAATATACCATGTGACTGTCACCCAATAGCAAAGGTATTTTCCCCCATGTTCTCTTCTTATATAAAATTTTCCAGAATTTCACTTTGTTGGAGTAGTAAGACATTTTACTTGAGAGCCAATGTCTGTGTCTTTTCAAACTGCTGCTCCTGCTGCGTCACAGGGTAGCACGACCAGTTTTTCTGTCTTGACTCCTGGCCATGGCTCATGATAATATGGCAAACACTTTTCTATTGTGCCACTTTCAAAATGTTCAAAATGACTTATTCTGATTACATAAATTGTTATTCGGCTCAAAGTATAAACATGTTCAGTACTTCTGTGGAAAAAAATGTGTTACCATGTTGAGGAGCATCACTTCTAAGCTCAGTTTGTCATTAAATAAGTCTTAACAGCTTTATTTAAATTATGTGACAAAATTATTTTGAGATGATGTTCTAACTCGAAACTTTTAGCGATGGATTCTGCTTGCTAATGCTAAGGTAGCCAAATTTTCTACAGGCAGGAGTACATTGTCGTTGGTAGCTATTGACAGCTTTTGGCTACAGTTCTTTTGAATTATAACAATGCAATTACAGATTCAGACACTCAAACTTCCGAGCAGTTGTACAGTAACTGTGAGCATTGTGAATAAATTCTATAGGCTAAATCAAATTTAATTAAACATTTTGATATGCCACTGATTCTGATGAATACATTCTGATAAATCTCCAATAAATTTTAAATAGCACAACCACACTAGTAGTGTGTGTTTAGAATGGTATGAGGCATGGGACTGTTTCTAATTTGCATGTTCTATGGACATGCATCGTTTGCATCCTTTATTAGGGCAAATTATAAAATAAACATAGGTCTTGGTAGTGAACTTAATAACAAATTGAAACAACTGACAGGCTCAATAAAACATTCTGTTGTTTGGCCTAAATAGCAAAAAAGACAGATGAGGAGGAGTCTCAAAGTTACCTTAGTGAAAGGATTTGTCTAGCCTACACTAAGAGATCTGTGGAGTCCTGGCTTGCAATAAACTGACTTGACTTGATGCCCAGCAACTGTCACACTCTTTCACCACTGCTAAGGATGGACAGATAAGTGGCGCCTGCATGGCACAGCCTGTTTTCCTTCCTGCAGCTTTCTCTCCACCCTGCAGGTTCTTGTGCATACCTGCAGCACTGAAAAATTCCCACATTCTCCCCTTCAGCCTTGTTGCTGCTCCTGATGAGCTGATTAATTTGGCAGGAGAGACTATTCCACTTTCCCTATAGACTGTTTATTAGTGCTGCAGTCAAACATTTGTTAAAGCTTGTTATGAAGGTTTAGGACTCATCATTAGAATTAGCTCATTAATTATCGATGCCTGGGAGGGTACCATGTGACACCTGGATGAGAAATATTTTGTATTTTTATTAAGACTTTTCTCCAGTGCCTAACTTTGTACTTTTGCCTCTAATATACTCTAATATCATAGACTCATAAAGACCTGGATTATCTGTGCCAGATGTGCTACATTAGGGATGAAACTGAGCTCTGTGAGGTAGTATACCTCTATGAGTTACTAAACCCTCATGATCAGGCTTATTTAGTTTTAGATTAATTTAATAGCGCATATATGTTGCTGTCTGGGAAAATCAGTCAGATGTCATCAAGCCTGAATTCTGGACAGCAGCGAAAAATCTGCTTAGAACCAAAACATGAAAATCCTGTTTTTTCTGCCACTTAATATCTACTTTTAGACAATTAAGTGGTCTAATATATATATATATATATATATATATATATATATATATATATATATATATATATATATATATATATATCAGAGGTGTACAGTAACAAAGTACATTTACTTGAGTACTGTACTTGAGTACATTTTTTGAGTACCTGTGTTTTACAACCCCGATTCCAAAAAAGTCAGGACAAAGTACAAATTGTAAATAAAAACAGAATGCAATGATGTGGAAGTTTCAAAATTACATATTTTATTCAGAATAGAACATAGATGACATATCAAATGTTTAAACTGAGAAAATTTAGGTGATTTTACATTTCATGACAACAACACATCTCAAAAAATTTGGGACAAGGCCATGTTTACCACTGTGAGACATCCCCTTTTCTCTTTACAACACTCTGTAAACGTCTGGGGACTGAGGAGACAAGTTGCTCAAGTTTAGGGATAGGAATGTTAACCCATTCTTGTCTAATGTAGGATTCTAGTTGCTCAACTGTCTTAGGTCTTTTCTGTCGTATCTTCCGTTTTATGATGCGCCAAATGCTTTCTATGGGTGAAAGATCTGGACTGCAGGCTGGCCAGTTCAGTACCCGGACCCTTCTTCTACGCAGCCATGATGCTGTAATTGATGCAGTATGTGGTTTGGCATTGTCATGTTGGAAAATGCAAGGTCTTCCCTGAAAGAGACGTCGTCTGGATGGGAGCATATGTTGCTCTAGAACCTGGATATACCTTTCAGCATTGATGGTGTCTTTCCAGATGTGTAAACTGCCCATGCCACACGCACTAATGCAACCCCATATCATCAGAGATGCAGGCTTCTGAATTGAGCGCTGATAACAACTTGGGTTGTCCTTCTCCTCTTTAGTCCGAATGACACAGCATCCCTGATTTCCATAAAGAACTTCAAATTTTGATTCGTCTGACCACAGAACAGTTTTCGACTTTGCCACAGTCCATTTTAAATGAGCCTTGGCCCAGAGAAGAGGTCTGCGCTTCTGGATCATGTTTAGATATGGCTTCTTCTTTGAACTATAGAGTTTTAGCTGGCAACGGCGGATGGCACGGTGAATTGTGTTCACAGATAATGTTCTCTGGAAATATTCCTAAGCCCATTTTGTGATTTCCAATACAGAAGCACGCCTGTATGTGATGCAGTGCCGTCTAAGGGCCCGAAGATCATGGGCACCCAGTATGGTTTTCCAGCCTTGACCCTTACGCACAGAGATTCTTCCCGATTCTCTGAATCTTTTGATGATATTATGCACTGTAGATGATGAGATGTTCAAACTCTTTGCAATTGTACACTGTCGAACTCCTTTCTGATATTGCTTCACTATTTGTCGGCGCAGAATTAGGGGGATTGGTGATCCTCTTCCCATCTTTACTTCTGAGAGCCGCTGCCACTCCAAGATGTTCTTTTTATACCCAGTCATGTTAATGACCTATTGCCAATTGACCTAATGAGTTGCAATTTGGTCCTCCAACTGTTCCTTTTTTGTACCTTTAACTTTTCCAGCCTCTTATTGCCCCTGTCTCAACTTTTTTGAGATGTGTTGCTGTCATGAAATTTCAAATGAGCCAATATTTGGCATGAGATTTCAAAATGTCTCACTTTTGACATTTGATATGTTGTCTATGTTCTACTGTGAATACAATATCAGTTTTTGAGATTTGTAAATTATTGCATTCCGTTTTTATTTACAATTTATACTTTGTCCCAACTTTTTTGGAATCGGGGTTGTACTTGGGTATTAATTTTTTATTAATATGTATAGGGCAGCACAGTGGTGTAGTGGTTAGCACTGTTGTCTCACAGCAAGAAGGTCCTGGGTTTGAGCCCAGCGGCCGGTGAGGGCCTTTCTGTGTGGAGTTTGCATGTTCTCCCCATGTCTGCGTGGGTTTCCTCCAGGTGCTCCGGTTTCCCCCACAGTCCAAAGACATGCAGGTTAGGTTAATTGGTGGCTCTAAATTGACCGTAGGTGTGAGTGTGAATGGTTGTCTGTGTCTATGGCTACATCCACACGACAACGGCAACGAGATTTTATTTAAAAAAATATCGCGTCCACATGGGCAACGGATCAGTAAAATATCAGGTACATATGGCAACGCAACGCTTGCTGAAAACGATGCAATACACATGCCACACCTCTAGGGGCGCTGTAAGATGGTCCCATCAGAGACACCAGAACAATAGAAGAAGTAGACGCATGCGCATAAACCCGTTCTTCTACCCGGTGTGAAGCACTGTCAGGAACAAACACACAACAAGAAGAAGATGGCTGCGACTACGCGAGGAAATCGTGCCTTCTGTGTGTACAAATTAGTTTTCTTAGTGTGCATAGTTTTATATAACTTAATTTTCTTATTGTGTGTGATCATTTTGAAAAGCATTTTTATATAATTTATATAACTTTTTATATTGTGTGAACATTTTGAAAAGCAGTTTTATCCAATTAAAAAAAGAAATTCAAGAAATGATTCAGTTACTTGTTTATTTAAAAGAAAAGCTGTATACAAAAGTGAATGCAATGCAGTGGTTCATACAAAACAGCGAGAGTGCTGCTTGTTCTCGTCATGTGGTTGTGACGTCATCGTAAACAAATCCGTTCTACTCATCCAGACGACTTTGCAACGGCGCCGTTGCCAGATTTTTCCACTCTGGAACCCGTTCTCAAAAAATATCATTGTGGGGCACCCAAAACGCCGGTGCCGTGTGGATGCCAGGCCGAAACGATAAACAATTTTATCAGATTCACCTGAATCCATTGCCGTGTGGACAGGGCCTAAGTGTCAGCCCTGTGATGACCTGGCGACTTGTCCAGGGTGTACCCCACCTTTCGCCCGTAGTCAGCTGGGATAGGCTCCAGCTTGCCTGCGACCCTGTAGAACAGGATAAAGCGGCTAGAGATAACGAGATGAGATGAGATATAGGGTGGCACGGTGTAGTGGTTAGCACTGTTGTCTCACAGCAAGAAGGTCCTGGGTTTGATCCCAGCAGCCGGCGAGGGCCTTTCTGTGCAGAGTTTGCATGTTCTCCCCATGTCTGTGTGGGTTTCCTCCAGGTGCTCTGGTTTCCCCCACAGTCCAAAGACATGCAGGTTAGGTTAATTGGTGGCTCTAAATTGACCGTAGGTGTGAATGGTTGTTTGTCTCTGTTTCAGCCCTAGGATAACCTGGTGACTTGTCCAGGGTGTACCCTGCCGCTCACCCATAGTCAGCTGGGATAGGCTCTAGATTTCCTGAGACCCTGTAGAACAGGATAAGCAGCTACAGATAATGGAATATGTGTGTGTGTGTGTATATATATATATATATATATATATATATATATATATATATATATATATATATATAGACTGTATATATATATATATATATATATATATATATATATATATATATATACTTTTGCACAGTAATATATATACAATTCTATCCACACTGACTGGATATGAGCAATCACATGCTCTGATTGGCTACTCTACTACTAGGATATCAGCTCATACACTGTGAGTAGAGAAAAACAAAATGTTGGCATGCATCAAGTCAGATATCAAGTATTTAAAAGAAACAGAGATAGCTAAATAAAAGAACATAGTTTTTTTCCCCAATATCTTTTGTTCCACACTCCAGTACACCAGTCAGTGGCAGTAATGCACCTTTCAAGCTAGATGACCTTTCAATTTCATAAAATCAGTGTTGTTCCCTCTGAAATTTGGTCATTGTATTATATGTTTATTTCTGTAATATCTCCAAAAAAACCCAACAACAACAACAAAAAAAACCCAGGCCATTCTGTGGCTGGGAAGTTATTTAATTTGAGGGGATTGCCTCGCAAATAATGTGCATGAAATCGCTTGCTTCGCCCAGTCAAGCAGACAGAGGAAGTCCGTGTGTGCATACGCAGGTTTACCTCCTTCTTCTTTTGGTTTTTATGGCAGCTGGCATCCAGTGTTGCATTACTGCCATCTACAGGTTTACCTTGACCGTGCACTGACAGTTACATCATTCTGTTGCTAAACGAACAGCTGATCTCACCGAGGTACTCACTGACTGCCAATATTTATTCGTTTGGTCCTGTGTTTCCTTTCCTTCACAGCATAATGTCTTTTCTTCTCACTTTCCGTTATTGTAGTCGGTCTTTCATGTTTCATTCGCACACTCATGTCCTCCATTTTTCTCTCCTGTTTCAAATTTGTATCCCACAATGCCTTGCATGAACAAGGAAAGCCCACCACGTGATGCATGACATATTATCTTGAATTAGGTCATGGTGAGATCGGCACGGTGGTGTAGTGGTTAGCGCTGTCGCCTCACAGCAAGAAGGTCCAGGTTCGAGCCCCATGGCCGGCGAGGGCCTTTCTGTGTGGAGTTTGCATGTTCTCCCCATGTCCGCGTGGGTTTCCTCCGGGTGCTCCGGTTTCCCCCACAGTCCAAAGACATGCAGGTTAGGTTAACTGGTGACTCTAAATTGACCGTGAATGTGAGTGTGAATGGTTGTCTGTGTCTATGTGTCAGCCCTGTGATGACCTGGTGACTTGTCCAGGGTGTACCCTGCCTTTCGCCCGTAGTCAGCTGGGATAGGCTCCTGCGACCCTGTAGAACAGGATAAAGCAGCTAGAGATAATGAGATGAGATGAGGTCATGGTGAAGCAGGAAAAAATAGGGGAGAATTTAGGGCCATGTGGCCCTAAATTCATTAATGGTTCCATTTAAAAAAATAAAATAAAATTGGAAGTCTGTGATTTGAATTCAGTAGCTTTTGGTGCACTAAACAAAAAGAATCGGGTGTTGGGGAAAATTCTTTTTATGACCTACACTTGAAAAATCTTAAAGGCAGTCTACCTTTAAGTTGGCAAAAAAGAAGAAAAGAAAATGGTGGAACGTGTTGCTGAGCCAACTGAGGATGAAATAAAAACTCTACTCGAAAAAAAACCCCAAAAAGTTAAAAAAGCAACAAAATATGGAATAACATGATTTGATTGTAAGAGCGTATCTTTTTTTATTTTTCAAGAATTATTATTTTAGCATTTTTCTCAAATTGCTACTGTCACTTTGCTGTTGTGTTTACATTCTAAGCAGAAATGATTTTGTCGGACGTTTTGTATGAAGTTTTTATTTATCGAATTTGCAAGAAATAAAAATGCTCTGTTTCTCAAAATCCAGTGAATGTGGATAGAATAAAACAGTTATTCCACTCAATCTCATACTGTAAGCCCGGATAAGTTGAGTTTACTTAAAAAATTTGAGGAAAGTGGTTGCCTTAAAAAAATTAAGTAATGTATAATCAAAACTTGAGTGAATTAAACTTAAATGCTTGATGGGAATGGAATTGCTATTTTAAGTACAACACACTAGATACCAAGTTGATTTAACTTAAAATCTTTTGCTAAACCAATTGCTTTGTATAATCATTAAATGTAACATTAAGTTCATTACACTAAATGCCAAGTTGGTTTAATGCAATATAAATAGCAATATTAACTTTAATGAACAAAAAAAGAAAACAAATGTACATTCTTTTTCTCTTTTATTTTACTGTAGATAGCACATTTACAAAAAAAAAAGGAGCAGAAAAAAACAATCAAATCCTGGATTCACAAGACTGACAGCATGGTGTTCATCTTTCTTAATGGCAGGACTGAGAAAATATGCATATACTATATAAGATTTTCACTGACAGAAATATTTACTTTCAGAGAGAGAGGGAGAGAGAGACAGGAGGGCAGAGAGAGAGAGAGGATGGAAAAGGTAAGCAATAGTGATGAACTGACACACCAAAAACCTACTTAACCAAATAACATGTCCAAATAAATCCAAACAAATGACAGTAACTGGATCATTAACCCATGATATCACTGCCCACATCATCAGACAAAGTGAAAACAGCGCACAAACGGCAGCACGCTTATCTAAAAGAGCAACATTAAAAACTAAGCACCTGATATCTGGAACAGCAGAATACTGTATCTGGAACAGTAGCATACAGTAGCATCTGGAACAGTAGCATAACTACTTGAAACCCCTTAGACTTCAAGCTGATTTTTCAGAGTCTGAATTTTGGGTGCCAGCTCACTTTTACCCAGGTTGAACATCACCTGCTGGACAAAGTAAAAAGTGTTTTTCATGTACTTTGGATAATCCAGGTGTAGGGCGTACTGTATATCAGCCCAAAAAGGACACAGAAGGCCTGAGGAAGGTTGGGCAGCTCGTCCATCACCACACTGCCTTCCAGGATGATTCCTACTCTGGACGGGTTCAGCTGAGGACTTTCTTCATCAATGCAGAGGATTCCCACTGGAGTCTGACTGTATAAGTCCTTGCAAGTTGCATCCTGACAAGAGAAAGATTGACAGTACAGGACACAATCATACCAGTTAGATATTTAAAATGAAAAGCCTCAGAAAATAAGTGAACTGAATGTAATTACTGAAAGGACAATAAAGACTGGTCATATTTGGATCTGAGTGTTGCAAGTGCTAATTCCAAAACTGTCTGTTTGGTACCTTGGCAACTAAGGAAACTTAAAGGGGTTTGAGTGCACTTTTTGGAATAACCAAGATTTAACAAAAAACTTGGGCTAAAACATTTAATTAAACTTCCAATTAACTAAGCCATTTCGCTTTGTTTGATCCGAATAATGAACTAACCTAGCCCATTTCAGTTCATGGTCGTCTCAAAATGCAACAGCACTTACCAAATTGAGTGAACAGTGATACACCAACGGACCGTCGCCTTCCTTTCTCTCTCCTTCTCCCTTGTGCTGCGCAACGTGGAAGACCGCGTTTTCTGTACTGTCGGTCGGGTGTTCAATGCAGCTAACAGCAAGTGAGCACTTAGCTAATAGAGGAAGAACGTCAATTCTAACGTTAGCTACTTAATCGTACAATATATAATGATTAAACCTATGATATGGTTCTTTCGATTACGTTCATTATGTCTTATATTATATATAGTTAGTTTTTTTTTTTTTCTTTTTTATCAGACATCTAATTTTTGGGTTTGTTTACCTGACATGTTTCGACGTACAACTTCCGTCTTCCTCAGAGTGTCACCGGATGTTAATTGGTGACGCATCTTTTATCAGCTGCTGTTTCTGAAGGCGTGGCCTTCCTGTCTGGTTTGACAGGTCGGTCACGCCTTATACTGTCTGTTCGTCCCCTGCAAGATGTCACTCCAGGTATGGGAGAGCATGTATGCTCCCTCATCCCGGTTGATGGTCCTCGGGCTTCGCTTACGGATCTCTATGGCCTCCCTGATCCAGCGCTGATGTTTGTTATCTTCTGTGCGGATGACTCTGGCATTCCCCCAGTCCATAATGTGATTTTCCCTTTTACAGTGATCTGTTATAGCTGACTTATAATTTTCCTGTTGTGCCTTTTCTTTTATTGTTCGGGTTTGTCTTGTAGCTGTCTCCTTTTCGCACTCTTTCTTATGTTCATGTTTTCTTGTGTTGAAACTCCTTCCTGTCTCCCCAATATAAGTTTTATTGCATAATTTACATGGAATCTCATATATGGTGTTGCATCTGTTGTCCGGATGTATTCTGTCTTTGGGATGAACCAGGATCTGACGGAGTGTTGTGTGTGGTTTGACAGGTGTGTTAAAATTGTGTTTCCTCATTACTCTTTGAATGCGTTCAGTTATTCCCCTGATGTATCGTAATGTAACTACTCCCCTGTGTTCTTGTTTGTTAGTTTGTTTTTTCAAACCAGACAGGAAGGCCACGCCTTCAGAAACAGCAGCTGATAAAAGATGCGTCACCAATTAACATCCGGTGACACTCTGAGGAAGACGGAAGTTGTACGTCGAAACATGTCAGGTAAACAAACCCAAAAATTAGATGTCTGATAAAAAAAGAAAAAAAAAAAACAACAACTATGATATGGTTGTGCTGTATACTTACATTATCCGAAAAGTCTTCAAAAGTGTCCCATGCCAAATCCAGAGAGCTCTCCACAGTGACAAAAGCAACTTAGCCAACAGATGAAAATGATGTGAAATTGGTAAAATACCACCTGTAACTGTAAAACACGCGATTTCCACTGCTCTTAAAGTTAAAACAAACATTCCCACCGACAGTCAGGATCCAAAATACTAAGTTCAGAGAACAAACGTTGGCTGAAGCTCACTCTGAATTTTACCAAACCTCACGTAACTGCTGCTGATCTGTGAAAGTTAAAATGGTGGCTTCACAACTCTGCGCAGATTAAAAAAGAGGTGTGGTCATGACTAAAACTTAGAATTTTAAGGCCATTCAACTTAAACTTATTAACACTTTTGACTATGTGTACAAATTAGTAGAATATACTTAATATTTTTTAGTAATGCAATCAAACTTAAATTTTTACGTACATTGTAATTAAAACATTTAATTAAATACAAAGTCCGGGCTTACAGTGTAGTATATGGCTTATAGCTGACTTGGTGCAGCACACCTCATCGGCTATCAGCACATATACGATGAGATTGAGTGGAATAACTGTTTTATACCACGTATGTCTGTGATTTAGTTTGTAATCAAAAACCAGACCTGGAAAGAATGTATATGATACTCCTGCTCCATCACTTTTTCAAAACAGAGAAAAATTCTTGCACACGCTGTACAGATAACGGTTGACAAAATAATGAAAAAATATTAAATTACCTCATAAAAAGATGTTAATCCAACAAAATTTTATCTCTGATCATTTACCCAAGACAATGACGAGGCTTGTGTTGAAATGATGTAAGTGATTTTACTTCAGGTGAAGAGACTGACTGATGCAGCTGATAACCAAAAATGATAGGCTAACTCATTTCCCAGTGCAAACTTAATTCTGTTTAAAAAATTAGCCATACCTTTTTTTTCTGTCACTAGTTTGTAGTAAAGGTTGGCGATTCTTTCAGTGGAATTGGAATGAAAAAAGTATTCAAATTCAGGATAACCTATAGTTTTCAGAACAAGACTATATATAGTAAAAATGTCAAACTTTGACTAGATCAAGGGTTTTCCCAGCCCACTACATATATTTACGCCATGTTTTTTTAGCTAAAAAACCACATATTTTCAAGATATGATAATAAAGCCAACGTTCAGACAATGTAAAGCGTTGCTTTGTGACTCATAGGTATGGAAGCCCAGCAGCAGGAACAGTAAGCTGTGAGGGTGTGTGAATGGCCAGACAGCCTTAAGAAGAGTGTCTATTTTTAGAGCCATTAAAGCAATGATAGCATTCCCGTACTTTCCCAAACACAGCACCTCACAGGAGTGTGTGAGGGCAGGGTTCAGGTACGTCAGAAGTCTGTGAGTAAATATGCTGATCTGGAATCAGTCTTTGCTGGTCATTTCCTCGTAGATCAAATATATATGGGGCAAGGAGGAAAGTTGATCCTAGACAGACATGCTTATTTAGACAACTTTGACGTACATGGTTTCAGACTGTAAGAGTTAACACTGAGGTGTAAAACAGTACATTTCACTTGAAGTTACCAGTGCAGGAAGTACCTTGTCTCATGCTGAAAATGACTAGTACCTGAATACAACTAGTACCTTGTCTCATGCTGAACACAACTAGTCATCAGCTTTAGATGAAAAAAAAAAACATAAACAAACAGAAAAAAACGACTACGCATTGTCATCAGAAAAATAATGAAAGAACATTTTGCGCCATTTTGATCTTTTTTTTTTTTTTGTAGTTTAACCCTTTTTTTCAAGGCACACAGACACCGAATCATTTTATTGTGTTGACTCACTTCTGTGAAACCACAAATATGACTTGTACTCTTGGGCCTCATGAAAAAACTGTCATCATAAATCTTCCTGGAGCTGACACGAATAATATTGTGCCTCTAAAACAGCCTTGTTTTAATGGCAGAGCATGTAAGAGTGGGGCAGCAGGTAGCTCCTTCACACACACTGGCTCACTTGAACTCCCTGGCGCCTGAGCTGATGACATTGGGCTGCGTTCTTAATCCTGGTGTGGTGGCCATGGTTTAGCCTACACCGTGGCCCCATTCATTCATTGGAGGGCCTGAATAACCAACGTTTATTTTCAGAGGCATTAGAACCAGTGGCTGTGGCTAGCTTATCAGATTCCAGAACAGCCGTCCTTCGTTGTTATTTCACAAAGACGCTCTCTCTGAGCACAACCTATATTTTCTTGAATTGTTTTTATTTCCCTCCTCCTTGCATGAAATAACAGGCAGTAGCACTTTCGAACATGGTAAGAGTATCCTAAAAGTGCTCACAGTGGTGATACAGTACTAATATTGATTTGTATCAGGACTTGTTTGTTTTTCGGTTGTCACTGAATAGCTAATGCTGTTCAAAAGTAGTTTGCACAAAGGAACCTGTGTTTAATGGACAGTGAGATATGTTGACCCCGGTGTTTCTGTTTCAATCAGATGCACATTGATCAGTTTGAGACAAAAGACATGCAATGTACAGACATTCCATTCATTCTGCATCATATATTAAATACCACACATGTCGATGTGTGTGTGTGAGACTTATATGCCTCAAGGCATCTGCTCTATGCATGAGTTCTCTGTGATGTTGTCT
This sequence comes from Neoarius graeffei, assembly GCF_027579695.1. Classification (NCBI taxonomy): domain Eukaryota; kingdom Metazoa; phylum Chordata; class Actinopteri; order Siluriformes; family Ariidae; genus Neoarius; species Neoarius graeffei. Next base: position 20,189,212 of record NC_083588.1, read on the forward strand.
ATACTACTTGAGTGGAAAATAAGACAGCATAGGCTTGTATCCTTGTGTCGAAACTAGTAAAGGAGCAGAGAGTGGAAGAAGCAAGTCATTGTTCCCTTTTTATTTCCCTGTTTGTTTCATCACAAGTGAACGCACCAATCATCAGACAAAGGCAGCATGTTTTTGCATGTCCTCTTTCTTACAGCGCTGAGAAAAGGACAGGTTTTTCCTCGTCAGGCCCTAAGCACAAACAAGATGGCAGTGTTGCGCTGTTTCAGAGTCATCCTTGCAATGAATCATCGAAGCATATTCATATGAAGTACATACTCACTATTTGCTTTGCTTTCCATATTGGTAAACAGCATATCATAAAATAGCCCTTGGTCAGAACTCACCCTTTTTATATACTGTACCTCTCTTGATCTTCTTTCTCTCAAAATTCAACTTGAATCTGCAGACCTGCTTTCAGAATGATGTATTACTGGCATGAGGACTAGTGTGATTTTTTTGGCCTGCCTCTATAAACGATTATTATGAGCCGGGAATTAGCATGAATTCATCAACAGGAAGCGTTTATGATTGGCCCTGGCTTGACAACGGCATCCCTGTGTGCCTGTGAAGCGCTTTGCACCACAGCCACTCTATCTGCATTTTAAAATAAACAATATCAAACCCTCAGTGTGCTGCCAGTGGGATCTCTGGATGGATGGGGCAATGCCTGGGGCCTGCCAAGAGCTCCAGAAAGCAAACATGCATTAAATCCTCTCTGATTAGGCTTCATCACATTCACGTCATGAGCAATGCACACCAGTCAGCGATGTAACTCACTCTGTCTGTGGGCACAAGCTGGAGGTGAAGACAGCAGACATGTGGGAAAAGAAAGAGAGAGTGAGAGAAAGAGAGAGAGAGAGAGAGAGAGAGAGGTACAGTATCAAAATGAGAGCTATAAAAGCCTTTCAGTAAGTATGACTTTAAATACAAAGGGCATTTTGTGGGTTTAGGTGTTAAAAATGAAAAAAAAAAAAAAAGCTTTAAAAAAGCTGTCATTTAACAGCCCATGTTTCCACTGTGCCCATGCCAGACTGAGTCTGCCTAACAGGTCTCCCAGGGCCTGTAACATTGTCTGAGATTGGATTTCGTCTAAAATTAGCACGGGACTCGATTTATTGCCTCAATCGAGGGCTCTGAAAATGCCAGTACTTTCGCCCCCAATAACAAAACGGTAACGCTAAGGGTTTGCAATATAACACTTTGCTCTAATTCAGCCCTCATCATTTCAGGTCTAAATGTGCAAAAATCTACTCTAATGGAGGTTTATGTTTCTCTCCAGCTTTGACACAATTTAAAGGCCCTGGAAAAAGAATGATATCCCATCATTTACGTTTAATTGAAATGTCAAAGAAAACCTTTGTCCTTCCGTGAATTTACTTTTCTAAACTTATTGAAACAGCAGGCCAGATTTACGCCGTCTACCTGAACTCCTGGCACTAGCTGTACATTGTTAGCGAAAATCCTACAATAAACATGCACCCTTCAACAACCGATTCTTTCATCATCATTTTTGTTTGTGCTGTACAACTGTTTTCAGTACTCTACCCACTCTCAGGGAGATGAAGATACAGCAACACAGCATTGAAAATTAAAACTAATGAGCAGCGAAACTGACGTGTGAGTACTGATAATTCAATATCTGCATGCAACGACGACTCTGGAGATATAAATATTGGATTAATGTTATAGATTAATTATATATATATATTCCATTATTTTAAAAAATGTTTAATCTCAGTTCCACTATAAAATATCAAAATATCATTCTTTATATATTTTAAAATATCAGGATTGGTGACTGAAAAAAAGAGAAATTTTGCTAAAAGAGTCCTTTCTAGACCAGCCGCAGGCTACAGACACAAATGACCTTTTGATTAGAAAGCAAAGAAATCTCTCAGTGGAAACCATGTTCTCTGCCCTATTTTCAAACATAGGTGTTGACTTAAAGAAAATGACTCGTTCCTCCCTCTCGCCGTCTCTCCCTCCCTCTTTTTCCAACTGAATATGAAAACATCTCAAATGGCTCCATTGCAGACCCACACTTAGTAAATTCCAGTGGCCTTCCAGTAATTATCAGTGATTATTTGACTTGTTTGCTAGCCCTTTTCCTCTTTGGGCCTAGGTGTGAGCTCCTGGTGAGCTATTCTTGAACAAAAGTGTCTGGCTGAAAAATAATAGACTCCTACATCCCAGATCAGGGAGCAGCAATTTTTAGTCCAAACATACTAGGTGCCCTCCAAGTCTGGTAGAAACCCATCAAATCTGGCAGCTCTTTCACTCTGCATTGGACCATCAGCTCCTTTTTGCAGGGGGCACAAAGAGCATACACATTACGCACATTCATTTTGGTACAATATCAAGTGAAAAATCTAAAATGAGTCCATGCCTATTTATACCACCGTATTTACTGCTGATACGGTACATACTAAAGTCAGCATTGTGATTTTCGTTGACCATGTTGCACTAAACTAGCCTTACCTCTAGAATATATATAACAAATATATATATGTGGGCGGCATGGTGGTGTAGTGGTTAGCATGGTTGCCTCACAGCAAGAAGGTTCTGGGTTCAAACCCAGCGGTCGGCAAGGGCCTTTCTGTGTGGAGTTTGCATGTTCTCCCCGTGTCTGTGAGGGTTTCCTCCAGGTGCTCCGGTTTTCCCCCACAATCCAAAGACATGCAGGTTAGGTTAATATGGGATGGCTTTGGGCTGAGGTGCCCTTTAGCGAGGCACCTAACTCCCAACTGCTCCCTGTGCGCTGTTAGCATGGATGCCCACTGTTCTGGGTATGTGCTCATTGTTCATGTGTGTGTTCACTGCTTCAAATGGGTTAAATGCAGAGAGGAAATTTCACAAGTTTGTGATGAATAAAGTTGTGCTTTCTTTCTTTTTCAAATCTTATATCCTCTGTCCATTATCCATAACCGCGCCATCCATTATCCATATGCTGGAGCCTTTCCCAGCTGACTGTGGGCGAGAGGTGGGGTACACCCTGGACAAGTCGCCAGGTCATCGCAGGGCTGACACATAGAAACAAACAACCATTCACACTCATGGTCAATGTAGAGCCACCAATTAGCCTAACTTGAATGTCTTTGGACTGTGGGGAAAACTGGAGGAAACCCACGCAGACACGGGGAGAACATGCTCGAACCCAGAACCTTCTTGCTGTGAGGTAACAGTGCTAACCACTACACCACTGTGCCACCATCTTACATCCTTGATATGAGAAGTGCTTAACTTATTAGAAAATCTCTTTTTATCTCTCTGAGGTCTTCGTAGTGAAAGCTAGCATAAGTGAACAGAATACTAAAAATCATCCATTTCTTGTGCAAAATATTTTGTTACAACTTGTTTGCTTCTTATTGAGTGAAAGCCAACCTTTTAAAAAAAAGGAAAAATCACTTAAATTAAAGCTGATATTCTGCACTTTAACGTCATAGTTACCCTTTCATTTGAAATCCAATGTGTTGGGGATCAGAGTCAAAAGGACAAAATTGTGTCACTGTCCAATTTGCAGAATCCAGCATAGGCTAGTAAATGGAGCTATAATAATGATAGAATACTCAGATAAATACATAAGCAGACGAATAGATCGATAGATGGAAGCACATAATTTCTCATCATTGACTTCCCCATCTCTTTGTGTTGAACTGACTGATTATGGACGGCATAGCTGGCTTCCTTTGCAGACACACGGACGACACTCTCCAGTGTCTCTGCTCCGAACTACAGCCTGCTGAGGAGGAAATTAGACTCGACGCTCCATTAATGGTACGGGAGAGGGCACAGTGATGACGGTGGACGTATTAAGCCACTTGATTGCATCCCGAAACCCTTCAAGCTTATGTAAGCACCATTCATCTGTGGTGCAATTTGGCTGGAAAGCTCCTGATGAAAGACAAATGGTCAAAACGAGGCTGTGGCAAACCAGGGATGAAGACATTAAAAAAATGTTGCGATAAATCCTTCTTTTTTTCCTTTTGTTAAAATGTCAGTGTGTAATATAGGGTAATGGTGTATGCTAGGAGACACACCTGCAGCCTTCTGGACTATACATTACTGCACTGTACTCTATCAGTATGATAATTTATTAAGTTGTTAGCATATATGTTGACAGATGCAGCATATGTATGGGAGTAGAGAGAGGCAGTAGTGTTTGGACAACATGACTGAGTGTGCTTTTCTGCTCCCAGTGGAAGCAGTGTTTGTGTGTATGTTTAGTGACCTGGCTGTACAGTAGTTGGCTATATGTCACAGATAGTACCTGACAAGTTGAATGGCCATTCAGGCATTTCATTTTCATTTGTCATAGCTCTTAAGTGGCCCTCAATCTCTCAGTTAGTTAGCTTTGCTGCCAGATGACTTGTGGGGCTTTAAAATAATGTCAGACTAACCTGGGAAACATATGCCATTTGTCTATAGTCACATCTGTGACCTTACAATTACAGGATACTTCACTCATTACATTTGTCCCCTTTGACATAACAGTATATTTTACCATGACTGCCTAATAAGCACTCACTACATACTTAACTACTGCCAGGACTGTTTAGTCAGAATGTGTTCATATTATTATATCATGAGAAAAGATGGGAAGATGATTTGTAGGAACTTTATAAACAAAAATACTCATACATTCATTAGTGTGTCCGTATTCTCTCTCTCTGCATGTTATTCATGCACATAGTACATAAGGTATCATTTTAAGATGTCTTATCCATTGTTAAAGCACTATACAAAGAAAACTTGAACCTTGAGAGAAAAGTCCTGTGAAATTAACATTCACTTTTTAATACTTTTTATCTATATTACAGTGTCTTGCAAAAGTATTCATCCCCCTTAGTGTTAGTCCTGTTTTCCTGCATTACAACATGGAATTAAAATTGATTTTTGGAGGACTAGCACCATTTGATCTATACAACATGCCTACCACTTTAAAGGTGCAAACTGTTGTTTTCTTGTGACACAAACAATAATTAAGATGAAAAAAAACCCAGAAATCTGGAGTGTGCATAGGTGCATAGGTATTCACTCCCTTTCGAATGAAACCCCTAAATAAGAGCTGGTCCAACCAATTCACTTCATAAGTCACATAATTAGTTGATTAAGAGCAACCTGTGTGCAATCAAAGTGTCACATGAGCTATCACAAGATGTCTGGATAAATCAACCTGTTCTGGAAGGACCCTGACTCTGCAACACTACTAAGCAAGCAACATGAAAACCAAGAAGCACTCCAAACAGGTCAGAGACAAAGTTATGAAGAAGTATGGATCAAGGTTGGGTTATAAAAAAAAATCCCAAATTTAGCTATCCCAGGGAGCACCATTAAACCCATTATAGCAAAAATGGAAAGAACATGGCACCACTACAAACCTGACAAGAGAAGGCTGCCCACCAAAACTCACAGACTGGGCAAGGAGGGCATTAATCAGAGATACAACAAAGACACCAAAGATAACACTGAAGGAGCTGCAAAGATCCACAGTGGAGATGGGAGTATCTGTCCATAGGACCACTTTAAGCCGTACACTCCACAGAGTGGGGCTTTATGGAAGAGTGGCCAGAAATAAGCCGTTGCTGAAGAAAACATGTTTGGAGTTTGCCCAACAGCATGTGGCAGACTCCCCAAACTCATGGAAGAAGATTCTCTGGTCAAATGAGACTAAAATTGATCTTTTTTGCCATCATGGGAAATGCCATGTGTGGCACAAACCCAACACCCTGATAACACCATTCCTACAGTGAAGCATGGTGGTGACAGCATCATGCTGTGGGGATGTTTTTCATCTGCAGGGACAGGAAAGCTGGTCAGGATTGAAGGAAAGATGGATGGCACTAAATACAGGGCAATTCTGGAGGAAAACCTGTTTGAGTCGGCCACAGGTTTGAGACTGGGACGAAGGTTCATGTTCCAGCAGGACAAAGATCCTAAACATACTACTAAAACTACACTGGAGTGGTTTAAAGCGAAACATTTAATTGTCTTGGAATGGCCTAATCAAAGCCCAGACCTCAATCCAATTGAGAATCTGTGGCATAACTTGAAGATTGCTGTACACCAATGCAACCCATCTAACTTGAAGAAGTTGGAGTAGTTTTGCCTTGATGAATGGGCAAAAATACCAGTGGCTAGATGTGCTAAGCTAATAGAGACATACCCCAAGAGACTTGCAGCTGGAATTGTAGCAAAAGGTGGCTCTACAAAATATTGACTTTGGAGGGGATGAATACCTATGCACACTCCAGATTTGTGTTTTTTCATCTGAATTATTATTTGTGTCATAATAAAACAACACTTTTCACCTTTAAAGTTGTAAGCATGCTGTGTAAATCAAATGGTGCTTAACCCCCCAAAAAATCAATTTTAATTCCAGCTTGTAATGCAACAAAACAGGACAAACATCAAGGGGGATGAATACTTTTGCAAGACGCTGTATGTTTCACACATTTTTCATATGTAGTGGACATACGGGGTATGTGTTTTTATTTTCACATGCGATTTATTTTTCACAGGAATAATTGCTTTTCATGTTTTCAGTCTTCACATGTTGAGCATGTGGTTTCACTTTTCATTAACTGTTTATTACACTGTTCTCATGATGTCATGTTTTCTCACTTAAATTCTCATTTCCGGGCATAACATAATCATTACTCACATGTGAAAAACTTATGATTACATGTGAAATGTATGTGATTTATTTGGAAAATATAAAATTTGTAAAAAGTTCATGACCTTAATTAGACTATAAAGCAACTGCTATTTATCGCTGGAAATACTATAAAATTGCCAACAGGGGAAAACACCTTAATTCTTAATCTGCTTCAGAGAAATAACCTGTCAGTGTGCTAATCCTCATCAACCCTTTGTCGGAGAAAAAAAACCTCTCAATGATATAGCACGGTTAAAGAACACTAAAAATGCGGCTGCTTTCTCAATAAGTCAGAGCAGGTGCGGTAGGCGAGTGTGGGTGGGGTGAGAGAACAAGCTCTTTTGCACTTGATTCGGGCATTACAGGGGATTGTAGGTTCTGTTTGAAAGACAGCAAGTGTCCGACACAACTGACAAAGCCCAAACAACCTGTCCCACCACATGGCACGACTGGTCTAAATTAGAAAGTGCGTCTGCATCCTTTTTACTGGAAAGCTGTCGAGTGGGTGTCAACATCAAAAGCCCAGGAACAACTGCACAGTGTAAATACTGTAGATGTTAGAAGAGAAGATGAAAGTGGCTTGGGGATTAAAATCTTGAGAGATTCTTCCCACTGTGGCTTCATGCACGAAGATTAATGAAAGCTTTAAGGAGCATCAACTGCTTCAGTATAGAACGGCACAATTTAAAATCTGGAAATTTCTAAACACAGACCAGGAGGTTTATAAAGGAAATTCTTTATACTGTATTTACCTCCGCTGTTGGAGAAGGATATATTTTCAACTCAGTTTGTCTTTTCCCAACATAACTCAAAAACTAGTGAATGGATTTTGATGAATTTTTGAGGAAAGGTGGGCTATGGGACAAGGAACAATTAATGCAAATATGAGGCTCCAGGATTTTTTTTTTGTCTGTTCCCAGCATAACTCACAAAGTAGTGAATGGATTTTGATGAAATTTGGTATACAGCTTTAGTATTATGCTAAGTTAAAGTGATTTGATTTTGCTGTTGATAATATGTGGCTTGGTGGAGGTATGCACTCTACTGTGCAAGCTTCTAGTTTAATAATTTAACTACTTTTAATTTTAAGTGGAATTTGATTATAGAGGAATGTTAGCTACATAACTGCTAAATGATTGAGTCCTCTATGGAAGTGGGACATTACTCCTCTATGGAGATCGACCCCAACTGTGCAACCCCTTAGTGCACAAGCAGGAATGCAGCTATATACAGAACTTATTTAATTTAAACTGTGCCATGGCCATATCTTTGCTTTGTATCCCCTGATTTTTTTCTCTTTTTCTTTATTTTTAAGCTGATGCACTACTGTCAAGCCCACTTTATTTGTGTTAGGAACTAATATATTTTGGACAGGTGGTGTAGTGGTTAGCACTGTCCCCTCACAGCAAGAAAGTTCTGAGTTCAAGCCCAGTGGCCAACAAGGGCCTTTCTGTGTGGAGTTTGCATGTTCTCCCTGTGTCTGTGTGGGTTTCCTCCGGGTGCTCCGGTTTCCCCCACAGTCCAAAGACATGCAGGTTAGGTTAATTGGTGGCTCTAAATTGACCATAGGTGTGAATGTTAGATTAGATTAGATTAGATTAGATTAGATTAGATTAGATTAGATTAGATAAAACTTTATTGATCCCTTTGGGAGGGTTCCCTCAGGGAAATTAAGATTCCAGCAGCATCATTACAGATAAACAGAGAAAAGAAATAGAGAAAACTTCTAGATAATTAAAATAAATTAAGTATTTACATATACAAATATAAAAGAATAATATATGGGGAAGAGAGGAAAGGGGGAGGGGGAAGGGGGGAGAAGTGGGGTTAGGGTAAGTGTGTGTGTGTGGGGGAGCAGGAAAGATATTGCACTTTATATTCTCATCTCATCTCATTATCTCTAGCCGCTTTATCCTTCTACAGGGTCGCAGGCAAGCTGGAGCCTATCCCAGCTGACTACGGGCGAAAGGCGGGGTACACCCTGGACAAGTCGCCAGGTCATCACAGGGCTGACACATAGACACAGACAACCATTCACACTCACATTCACACCTACAATCAATTTAGAGTCACCAGTTAACCTAACCTGCATGTCTTTGGACTGTGGGGGAAACCGGAGCACCCGGAGGAAACCCACGCGGACACGGGGAGAACATGCAAACTCCACACAGAAAGGCCCTCGCCGGCCCTGGGGCTCGAACCCAGGACCTTCTTGCTGTGAGGCGACAGCACTAACCACTACACCACCGTGCCGCCCCGAAAGGAAACTCTATAGGAAAAAAAATTGCCAAAAGTTTTAAAAACAACAACAGATTGCACAGTAATTAGAATTGTGATTTAGGGCCATTGGAGGTAAAAGGATGGAGTTGAGGGAGGGGGTAAAATTCCAAGAAAAAAAATCTCAGAATTTTTGAGATAAAAGACAAATTTATGAGAAAAATGTCAGATATTCTCCAAGATTATAAAGTCATAAATTTGCAAGAAAACCCCCCACAACTTTGAAATTCCACAAAGTAAAAAGTCACAAATGTACGAGAAAAAAACAACTTAGACAAAAAGCAGTATTTTTCCATGAACCAGATCGCTTCACTTTCCAAGAATCAAAATCATGCAACAGATGGCACAGCTGAGCCAAGTGTAATAGGAAATGCAGTCTTTCTGCCTTGATTGCACAATATAAAAGAATAAAATGCTAACAGAGTTTCACCTACATTTCCCAGAATGCACTGCAGCCAGGAAGCCATGATGCATGAGGGTTTTTTCCTCATTAATTTGTGACTTCTTAAAAGTAGACGGCCTTTCAATTTCATAAAATTGGTGAAATTTAGTTCCCTCTGAAATTTGGTCATTGTGATACGTTTATTTCTGGAATAACTCAACAAAAAAAAGCCCATTCTGTGGCTGGGAAGTTATTTAATTTGAGGGGATTCTCTCGCAAATGATGTGCATGAAATCACTTGCTTCACATAGTCAAGCAGATGGAGGAAGTCCATGTGCACATGCGCACGCTTACCTTAGTCATCGTCTTCTTTTTCTTCATCTTTTGGGTTTTATGGCAGCTGGCATCCAGTGTTGCATTATTGCCATCTACAGGTTTACCTTGACTGTGCACTGACAGTTACATCATTCTGTCGCTAACGAACAGCTGATCACACTGAGGTGCTCGCTGATCGCTGATATTTATTAGTTTGGTCCTGCATTTCCTTTCCTTCGTAACATAACGTCTTTTCTTCTCGCCTTCCATTACTGTAGTCGGTTTTTCACGTTTCATTCACACACACACACGCACACACACACACGTCCTCCATTTTTCTCTCCTGCTTCAAATTTGTATCCCATAATGCCTTGCATGAATGGGGAAAGCCCACCACGTGATACATGACATAGTATCTTGTATTGTGTCATGGTAAAGCAGGAAAAAATAGCAGAGAATTTAGGGCCACTTGACCCTAAATTCATTAATTGTTCTATTAAAAAACCCTAATAAAATTGGAAGTCCATGATTTGAATTCAGTAGGTCCACTAAACAAAAATAATTGGGTGTTGGGGAAAATTCTTTTTATGACATACGCTTGAAAAATTTGAAAGGCAGTCTACCTTTAATCTCTGAAATTTCTGACTTGTTTTTCTCAGAATTTATGACTTAATAATCTCTGAGACCATCAACGATTTTTCTTGTAAATATATGACTTTAACCTCAGAAATTGAGTTGTTTTTCTCAGAATATTACTGTCAAGTACGCAAGTGAGGCGGGTGTAAGTACAGAGTTTCAGTTTAATGAGAAGAGTGCCATTATATACAAAGAGCAAAACTATACAGATATACACATAGGCAAACAATCTGAAAATGGCAGGCTAGATTAGAAACGTGAAAACAGGCAAAAAGGTCGGGCGAGGCGCAAACAGGATATCAGAGGCAAATCTAGAATGGGAACGAGAAACATGAAATCAAGAACATGGGTAGAAAGGCTTGGTAATGCTTCAGGTGCGCCTTGTTCACGGCGCGCATGCAGGAGTCCACTCGGCGCGCGCTCAGAGGCGCGCCTTCATGTGCACGCGCGACAGCACACAGGACTGACAATTACCTCTTGCCTCAGCTCCATTTTTTACCTACAATGACCCTCATACGCTGTTGTACACTCACACATTGCCATTTAAATAAAATACAGTGTCACAAAAAATGTCTCAATATGTGAAATAGAATATTCAGATTTAATTCCATTTTGAAACTGTGTTCCTGAAGAGCAAGTATCATCATCATCATCATCATCATCAGTAACAGCCAATTCCAGGAACAAAGTGCGTTAAGGGGAATGCCCAGTTCCCAGTCCATCGTATGGCATATCTTTCTCTCTCTCTCTCTCACACACACACACACACGCTCACACCTAGGGGTAATAAGGAATAGCCTATCCACCTTTATTGAGAGGTGGGAGAAAACCAGGAACTTTTGGAGAAACATATATGGACACTGAGAGAAAATGGAAACCTGTGTTCAGGATTGAGCTGGAGATTCCAGAGATGTGAGGTGGTAATCCTACTCGCTGACTCGCTGTGTCAAGTAACAATCTCTCTCTCTCTCTCTCTCTCTATATATATATATATATACAACCCCGCTTCCAAAAAAGTTGGGACAAAGTACAAATTGTAAATAAAAGCGGAATGCAATCTCATCTCATCTCATCTCATTATCTCTAGCCGCTTTATCCTTCTACAGGGTCACAGGCAAGCTGGAGCCTATCCCAGCTGACTACGGGCGAAAGGCAGGGTACACCCTGGACAAGTCGCCAGGTCATCACAGGGCTGACACATAGACACAGACAACCATTCACACTCACATTCACACCTATGGTCAATTTAGAGTCACCAGTTAACCTAACCTGCATGTCTTTGGACTGTGGGGGAAACCGGAGCACCCGGAGGAAACCCACGCGGACACGGGGAGAACATGCAAACTCCACACAGAAAGGCCCTCGCCGGCCCCGGGGCTCGAACCCAGGACCTTCTTGCTGTGAGGCGACAGCGCTAACCACTACACCACCGTGCCGCCCCTGCGGAATGCAATAATTTACAAATCTCAAAACTGATATTGTATTCACAATAGAACATAGACAACATATCAAATGTCAAAAGTGAGACATTTTGAAATTTCATGTCAAATATTGGCTCATTTGAAATTTCATGGCAGCAACACATCTCAAAAAAGTTGGGACAGGGGCAATAAGAGGCTGGAAAAGTTAAAGGTACAAAAAAGGAACAGCTGGAGGACCAAATTGCAACTCATTAGGTCAATTGGCAATAGGTCATTAACATGACTGGGTATAAAAAGAGCATCTTGGAGTGGCAGCGGCTCTCAGAAGCAAAGATGGGAAGAGGATCACCAATCCCCCTAATTCTGCGCCGACAAATAGTGGAGCAATATCAGAAAGGAGTTTGACAGTGTCCAATTGCAAAGAGTTTGAACATCTCATCATCTACAGTGCATAATATCATCAAAAGATTCAGAGAATCTGGAAGAATCTCTGTGCGTAAGGGTCAAGGCTGGAAAACCATACTGGGTGCCCGTGATCTTCGGGCCCTTAGACAGCACTGCACCACATACAGGCATGCTTCTGTATTGGAAATCACAAAATGGGCTCAGGAATATTTCCAGAGAACATTATCTGTCAACACAATTCACCGTGCCATCCACCGTTGCCGGCTAAAACTCTATAGTTCAAAGAAGAAGCCGTATCTAAACATGATCCAGAAGCACAGATGTCTTCTCTGGGCCAAGGCTCATTTAAAATGGACTGTGGCAAAGTGGAAAACTGTTCTGTGGTCAGACGAATCAAAATTTGAAGTTCTTTATAGAAATCAGGGACGCCGTGTCATTCGGACTAAAGAGGAGAAGGATGACCCAAGTTGTTATCAGCGCTCAGTTCAGAAGCCTGCATCTCTGATGGTATGGGGTTGCATTAGTGCGTGTGGCATGGGCAGCTTACACATCTGGAAAGACACCATCAATGCTGAAAGGTATATCCAGGTTCTAGAGCAACATATGCTCCCATCCAGACGACGTCTCTTTCAGGGAAGACCTTGCATTTTCCAACATGACAATGTCAAACCACATACTGCATCAATTACAGCATCATGGCTGAGTAGAAGAAGGGTCTGGGTACTGAACTGGCCAGCCTGCAGTCCAGATCTTTCACCCATAGAAAACATTTGGTGCATCATAAAACAGAAGATACGACAAAAAAGACCTAAGACAGTTGAGCACCTAGAATCCTACATTAGACAAGAATGGGTTAACATTCCTATCCCTTAACTTGAGCAACTTGTCTCCTCAGTCCGCAGACGTTTACAGACTGTTGTAAAGAGAAAAGGGGATGTCTAACAGTGGTAAACATGGCCTTGTCCCAACTTTTTTGAGATGTGTTGTTGTCATGAAATTTAAAATCACCTAATTTTTCTCTTTAAATGATACATTTTCTCAGTTTAAACATTTGCTATGTCATCTATGTTCTATTCTGAATAAAATATGGAATTTTGAAACTTCCACATCATTGCATTCCGTTTTTATTTACAATTTGTACTTTGTCCCAACTTTTTTGGAATCGGGGTTTTGTATATATATATAATTTGAAAAAAAAAAGTGAAATACAGTCAGTGTCAATCCAGATATTTGAAATGGACTATATGCAGTTAAAAACCACCCATTTTTGTACTTATATCCTACACAATGCAATATGTACTGTGAAAGAAGTATAATTAATTAATTAATATGTTTCTTTAAATGACACATGCTTTCACTGTGCATGGCTATAGTGTACCCAAGTCCATTCTAGATTTGCATGCACCACACGTTATTCAAATAAAATTATGTATTAAACCTGTGAGGTATAAACACAGTGTTTGCATAATATGTCTACTGGCAAACAGTATGCATAAAAATAGGCAAATAACACCATCTTTATGATGGGATGTTGATAAGAATGTGTGAAATAATATCTTATGTTAAACAGTTCTTTGCAAAGTTTAAAGGAGATACGCAGAACCTTTATTTTTAAATACATTTCTGAGTGGATAGTATCTCCATCCTTGACTCTTGTATGCTGCATAAATGGGAATAAAAAATATATATTTTTGAGACTTAAAATCAACCGCAAAGTTGGCATTCGAGTTGCCCCGCTGAGCCTGCCATGCCCTGAGTGTGTGACGTCACAGCAGGAACTGGTTTTAAGGCCGAGGCCTTTGACAGCTATAGACCAAAGTCATATAAATAAAAATTTATGGTGAAAGTAAAAAATACCATTACTGACTTGCTCAACTAAGACTGATTTGACTTCATTGATTGGGGGTTGACTCTCATTAAAACAAGACAGGCGTTATAACTTATGCAACATACATGTACATGCATGCATTTTCACTGATAAAACATCTCATCTCATCTCATTATCTCTAGCCGCTTTATCCTGTTCTACAGGGTTGCAGGCAAGCTGGAGCCTATCCCAGCTGACTACGGGCGAAAGGCGGGGTACACCCTGGACAAGTCGCCAGGTCATCACAGGGCTGACACATAGACACAGACAACCATTCACGCTCACATTCACACCTACGGTCAATTTAGAGTCACTAGTTAACCCAACCTGCATGTCTTTGGACTGTGGGGGAAACCGGAGCACCTGGAGGAAACCCACACAGACACAGGGAGATATGCAAACTCCGCACAGAAAGGCCCTCGCTGGCCACGGGGCCCAAACCTGGACCTTCTTGCTGTGAGGCAACAGCGCTAACCACTACACCACCGTGCCGCCCAAGTTACATGTCTTAATGTATTAGTGCAGGTAAATGAGTGTTGTTGTTTTTGTTGTTTTGTATCCAAATGAGAGTTGGAGCTTACCCATCTGTGTTCTTGCTTCTTGAAGGCCGACCTTGTGGCCGATTGTTTTGAAACAATCTGACTTTCAGTTGTTAATTCAGGTCTCCGTTCATTCGCTTCTTCCACGCAAGGGTGAGATATTGCTGCTGAGGCAAGCATATCCAGCAGAGAAATCAGATGGCTGGTCCACTCATTCTCCATACTGAGTATTCTGTCATTACTGCTTGGCTCAGGCAATTACTAAAACCTGGGATGGGATAGGATGGGACGTCACCGGTTTTAGCAACAACCGCGGGGAGGTCACTGCCAGAGTGATAATGTCCCGTTCTGTCCTGGGTTTTAGCAACAACCCTTGACTCACACTCCGGGAGAATTGGTGCAAGTGAACTTACTTTCCTTTTCTTATAGTTTTATTTTCCTTTAATTGTTGTTACTGCACCCTCTTTCAATATGGACTTATAGCCAACGCTCCTCAACAGATCAGAGGTCTTCTATGAGTCTTCAGTAAAATGTGCAGACCAGAGGAAAGACCACTTCGTAGGTGACCAATGTGTCCATGAACTTCTTGCAAAACACGTCCAAATCTTTGCAGTTTGAACATTCTTGGGCCATGAATGCAACGTAAATCCACTTTCTGTCATGTTGTTGCACCCACCAGCAACACATCTACGTGGCATGGCGATAAATTAGCTGAAAATGGAGGATCGAAGTTGCAGTCAGCTCTGTGTTTTAGTATAGCAGAAATGGCGATGAGACCGATAGACTTCCTGTTGTGACATCACGGATGTCAAGGTCATTCACTCAGACCGCTACCTATATGTATCACTTTAATTGTAAAAATTACTATATTAGATTTATTGTTAATGCTTAAAACTATTCCTGTGTCATTGAGGTCTCAAGGCATTTATAAACAAAAAGTGAGGCCCTGGTTCTGCGTATATGCTTTAAAGCATTTACACACACACACACACACACACACACACACACACACACACACACACACACACACACTGAAACTCCTTGATGTGAGGTGACGGTGCTAACCACTACACCACTGTGCCACTCTATCTATCTATCTATCTAT
Source organism: Neoarius graeffei (assembly GCF_027579695.1). Lineage (NCBI taxonomy): Eukaryota > Metazoa > Chordata > Actinopteri > Siluriformes > Ariidae > Neoarius > Neoarius graeffei. The sequence goes on from NC_083588.1 coordinate 20,204,844, forward strand.
CTATCTATCTATCTATCTATCTATCTATCTATGGTATATCCAAACATTTCTGTTTTTATAAAAAAGCTTTTTTAACAGTTTACTGTTTTGAACATTTCACATTTACAGTGAAATTTGTGTCTCACACAAAGAATTTCGTAGGTGTTCCTCAGCGCAGTAATGTCTGACGTTACGAGAGCATTTTGCTCTGTTTCCCCTGATACACAGCACTGCGCAAAAGTCTTAAGCACATGTAAAGAAATGCTGTAGACCAAAAATGGCTTAAAAACAATGAAATGAAATGATTCAACATAAAAAATACTATAAACAGTATGCAATAAGCCATAATAAATGAAACAAAGTCAATGTTTGATGTGAGACGACCCTTTGCTTTAAAAACAAAGTCTCAGGTACAATGAGTGTAGTTTTATAAGGAAATGAGCTGTATGTTTTACTGAGCATCTTTCAGAACCAGCCACAGTTCTTCTGGACACTTTGACTATCACACTCGCTTCTTCATTTTGCACCAAACCCCAGTAGTCTTTATTATGCTTTCTTTTTTAATCTGAAAAGTGATCTCTTATGTAATATGCTGCTCAGATACAAACTTTTTTATCATTCAATTTTGTGCTGGAAAACAAAAATATGGAACTCTAAAATGTTTTTGTACTGACTTGATAATATAGAAGTCATAAAATAGAAATCTATAACAAAGTCCATAACACACAGCTCCAATTCAGTATTTAGCTACTTTTTATCCACACAATATAGCAAAATAATGAATTACATGGATGAGAAGTTGTGGCTTACAAAAGAAACAAGTATATCTGTAAAAAAAAAAAGATAAATATGTGACAGCATAGAGGCCTGCATGCCAGCATTGAATGCACTGACTTTTGTCTCTTTATGGGGTTTTCGAGGCAGAGCATAAAGAGCCTTCTGTAAAGGAGCATCCAGACACACACACACACTCCTCCTGTCTACACTGATATCACAATCAGAGAGCCACAGCTGCAAGCCTTTCCTCCATAGTCTGTGAGCAACACAGACACGCACGGGTGCATACACACGTACAGCTGCATGTGTTGTTTTTGAACTGTGGTGAGTCTGGTCTGGAGTGTGTGTGGGGGTTTGTTTCCTCTCAAAGCTCCAAATGATGCCCATCCAGACTGCTAAAAAGACAAGGCTGTTGTTGAAACTCTTACGCAAAAGAAACACAGCTACTTTATTTAATTGGATTTGAAAGCACAGCACAGCAACATGCACTGTTGATTCTTGCTGAATTTGCTGGATGTCAATTCAATCGATCAGCACATCTTAAAACAAAAAAAATCCGTTCTAAAAATAGAATATGTTCCTTATAAATAAATCTTAGAATGATTACCAAGAAATAGTCAAACAGTTTTCATTAAAAATCTGTGAGGAAAAAAAGTAATACAGTACTGTGCAAAAGTCTTCGGCACCCTGTTTTTTTTTTAATACAAACTTTGTTAATGATTTCCATTTTATGACTTCTACATGATCGAGTCGGTACAAAAACATTTTAGAGTTCCAAATGTTCATGCACAAAATTAAATGTTACAGGAGAAAAAAAGTTTGCATCTGAGCAGCATATTACATCAGAGACCACTTTTCGGAGTAAAAAATAAAACATAATGAAGGCTACTGGGTTTTGGTGCAAAATGAAAAGGCGAGTGTGACAGTCAAAGTGTCCAGAAGAACTGTGGCTGGTTCTGCAAGATGCTCAGTAAAACCTACAGCTCATTTCCTTATAAAACTGCACTCATTGTACCTGCAACTACTATTATCTCATCTCATCATCTCTAGCCGCTTTATCCTGTTCTACAGGGTTGCAGGCAAGCTGGAGCCTATCCCAGCTGACTACGGGCGAAAGGCAGGGTACACCCTGGACAAGTCGCCAGGTCATCACAGGGCTGACACATAGACACAGACAACCATTCACACTCACACTTACAGTCAATTTAGAGTGACCAGTTAACCTAACCTGCATGTCTTTGGACTGTGGGGGAAACCGGAGCACTCGGAGGAAACCCACGCAGACACGGGGAGAACATGCAAACTCTGCACAGAAAGGCCCCAGCCGGCCACGGGGCTCGAACCCGGACCTTCTTGCTGTGAGGCGACAGCGTTAACCACCACACCACCGTGCTGCCCAACTACCATTTTTTTTTTTTTTTTTTTTTTAAATCAAAGGGTCATCTCACACCAAGTATTGACTTTGTTTCATTTATTACGGCTTACTGCTTACTGTTTATAGTATTTTTAATGTTGAATCATTTCATTATTTTTAAGCCATTTTTTGTCTACAGTATTTCTTTACATGTGTCTAAGACTTTTGCACAGTACTGTGTATCAGGAGAAACAGAGGAAAATGCTCTCATAATGTCTAACATTACTGCGTTGAGGAACACCTACAAAATTCTCTCTGTATAAGACACAGATTTCCCTTTAAATGATGTGAAATGCTTGAAACTGTGAACTGTTAAAAAGCTTTTTATAAAAACAGAAATGTTTGGATATACCATAGATAGATAGATAGATAGATAGATAGATAGATAGATAGATAGATAGATAGATAGATAGATAGATAGATAGATAGATAGATGTGTTAATAATTAAATAATATTGCCTGGTTTTTTTTTTTCATGGTCTATCGGATATATTCCATTCAGCTAGCATGATATTGAATGAGTTGAAAATGAATTCAGTATCATGCTAGCTGAATGGAATGTATCTGATAGACCATGAAAAAAAAATCAGCCAATATTATGATTATTCTACATGCATACTCTCTTCATATCAGCATTCTCGAAGGCGAACACTAGCTTATCCACGACTCAGTGCTGTCAGTGTGGCAGTGCAGTTACCTTCCATCCGGTGTAGTGTTAGCAAAGGCCGATGCTAGCGCAGTCAAGTCGCATATTATTATTATTATTATTATTATTATTATTATTATTTTCCCTGTGTAATTTACTTAGTTACTTTTAAAATCAACATCGACAACTACACACAATGGAGTGACCTGACAGCCAAAATTCTCTCAAAATTTTCTGCTTTTAATGAAGCAAACCTTGCAGCCATGTTTGTTTACAAACTGTCACAGTCACTCACTAGCACGGAAGTTTTACTTCTCTGACATGTCTCTTTTCCAGTTTTTCGATGTCCGTTGGTCTGTTTTTCTCTTGCAAATATGTGTGAAGAATATATAATGAAGTTTTGGTAGCCTTTCGGGTGTTCAATGAATCTTCAGTTTCAGTTTTCAGTTTATTTATTTAGTGCTTAATCCTAGCAGTAGCATTGGATTAGCCTTGTCTTCTCTCTTTCCCGGCTGACAAAGAAATGATTCTGCGCATGCGCAGCAGAAAAGGTTTCTCATTGGATATTCACATGAGCTCTGATGTGTGACGTTGTGCTGTCTTAACAATGTGCAATATTGTAACAATACTGCACGCTTATTCTCCATTGGGGAGAGTAGCGTAATACATGGAGGATAAGCGATATGATAACAATATTGCATGCTATCAATAAACCCACTAGAAGGGAAGAGAATGCATGTTTTTATTCCATGGAAAAAGTGTCCTGTGTGTATAATAATAGTTCATAATTTAGGTTTGGCTTATCCTATGACCAGTGTTGCCAGATCTGTGTGACAAAAGCAGGTGACAAGCAATATTAAAATATCAAATTTTTAGTTTCTCTTAATAGTTGTTTCACCAATTTCCTAAAATGATCTCATTTTATTGCACGTTTTATAATAAATAAAGCAAATCTATGAGAATGAATGAAAAAAACATGCCTAACCTGGCACCTAGCAAGACTGGCTATACAGCAACATGTGGTTCTAATTTTCACCTGATTTTGGGAGGTAGACAAAAATCATGTGTAAAACTGGCCACCTCTAATTGCCCAACATTTAGTATATTGAATAAAATATGCAATTAGCCACACTTCCAAGATATACACATCTTTTTTTTCTTTGCACTTCACACTTTTTGTGTTTATAAAGCCCAGTATAGGTAATAGTAACAGGTTGTATGATTCACTGTATAGAATGAATGGTTATTCTAATAAATGTTTATGCTTATTCTGCAAAAATTCATGACATTTTAACAGTATAATAGGCAAGGCAAGGCAAGTTTATTTATATAGCACATTTCATACACAGTGGCAGTTCAATGTGCTTTACAGAAGTAAAAGCAAAACAGTAAACAATAGAAAATAAAATTACATAAAATAAATGGGGAAGAAAAATAATAAGAATTAAACAATAGTAGAAATAAAATAATAAAATGAAGTAAAAATTCAGTTAAAAAAATAATAATATCCTTATCTATGGATTTGAAAGGCTTATCTTGCTGCACATGTCCTGTATTGACATTCTAAGTGACATGAAGGACTCGTCTGTTTTTTCCTGATATATTGCACCAATGCACAAGCATCATGGTCACTGCATTTGTGCTTTCAAACACAATTTCCAATCCTATTTGCTGATGTCTTTCACATGGAGCTGCATGCAAATGTCACTGTTTAGTCCCTGTTCCTGTTGAAACACAGCTGGTTGAGCAGTCTGTGACTGAAGCCCTGTCATCCATGCCCCAATAATAAACCCTCTTTCAGAATTTTTCACATCTTTTCCTTTTGTCATCTTGATCCAAAACTGATATTATTTGGGCAGTAACATAGAAGGATGTTAATTATTTAATTGTATTATGCAGTACTCCTGTCTAGAACCATCTACACTCATTATCACCAGTCTAATATTTAACAGTTAATCCACAAAATCGAGTCATACATGAGCTGATAGCTGACGAGGCACATAGAGGTGAGTTGGCTATAACTCATGTACCAGTATGATGAAATTTAGTGGAATATCTGTTTTATTCTGTCCACATTCACTGGATTTTGAGAAACAGAGCGTTTTTATTTTTTTTGCAAATTCGATAAATAAAACCTTGATACAAAACGTCCAAAAAATCATTTCCGTTTAGAATGTAAACAAACCGGCGAAATGACAGTAGCAATTTGTGAAAAATGCTATAATAATAATTCTTGAAAAAAAAACATTCTTCCCATCAAATACATTCATTCCATATTTTGTTGCTTTTTTGTCTTTTTTGGGGTTTTGTTTTCGAGTAGATTTTTCATTTCATCCTAGGTTGGGTCAGCAACATGCTCCGCCATTTTGTTTTTCTCTACTCATGGTATATGAGCTGAAAGCCTAGTAGTAGAGTAGCCAATCAGAGCGCATGACTGCTCATATCCAGTGAATGTGGATAGAATAAAAAGTATTATATCCCTCATCAAAAAAATTCCTGTGCAGGGATTGTCTCATGAAGTCAAAAATAAATAAATAAATAAATTAATTAATTAATTTTAAAAAAGGGGCACGGTGGTGTAGTGGTTAGCGCTGTCGCCTCACAGCAAGAAGGTCCTGGGTTCGAGCCCCGGGGCCGGCGAGGGCCTTTCTGTGTGGAGTTTGCATGTTCTCCCCGTGTCTGCGTGGGTTTCCTCCGGGTGCTCCGGTTTCCCCCACAGTCCAAAGACATGCAGGTTAGGTTAACTGGTGACTCTAAATTGACCGTAGGTGTGAATGTGAGTGTGAATGGTTGTCTGTGTCTATGTGTCAGCCCTGTGATGACCTGGCGACTTGTCCAGGGTGTACCCTGCCTTTCGCCCGTAGTCAGCTGGGATAGGCTCCAGCTTGCCTGTGACCCTGTAGAAGGATAAAGCGGCTAGAGATAATGAGATGAGATGAATTTAAAAAAAGGATATGGTGTGAGTTAGTCACGATTTCAATTTCAAGCTATATGGCTGACTCAAATCACAGCTATGGCTCTGTGAGCATTTCTGTGTGTAGATCTACATATCATGATCATGCCTCACAAGGCAGATGATAGCATGGTACATTGCACATGCGCAGGTCGAAGGTCGCTCTGACGTAAACAAGAAACATAGCTGCCTCCAGTGAGTTTATGCCGAGATTCAATCTTAACACTTAATTTGGAATTTTTTGATGAGGGATATAAATCTAATATACCATGCACTGAGAGGCACCGGGAATTATGGATTCTCTTCGGGGCTGCATCCCTGACAAAATAGTCCTATGCCAGTCACCTCAGAGAATCCATAATTTCAACTGGAGCCTCTCAGTGCATGGTATATTAGATTACTATGGGCTTCCTGAGTGCAAATGTGTCATGTCTGCACCTCCCAGAATTCACAGTGGTCTTCAAATATGGCTGCCTCGGACTACAACACCTGGACTCAATCACCACAATACACTACATAAGCACACTCTCATAACTCAGTCATTGTGAAGTATATGTGCAGTTCCTTGTGTCTGATTTTACTCAGCTGTTTGTTCATTGCGGTGCTTATCTGGCTTGCCTTCATTTGTACTTTGGATTTTGCACTTTTGCCTTTGCCTCTGACACCCTGTTTGTGCCTCGCCTGACTATTGCCTGTTCTTGATTCTGCCTTTTGCCTTACAATTTGGACTTGTCTGCCAGTTGCCTGAATAAACTCTCTTTCAGGTTTACATCAGTCTGTCACCTGCATTCTTGACAAAAAAAAAAATATATATATTTGAATGTTCATGCCCACACCAGTAACAACAACTAGCAATGTAAACAAAATATATTAATCCTTTTGTATAGTCTGTGATTTTAGTGGCTGTATTAATGCATTTTTAATTGGAATACATTGAATGGTTGCATACAGAGTTACCTTAATTATACTGTTGAATTCACTTATGACATGCACATCATCAATGTTTTTGTCCTATCCTGTGATCACAAAAATAATTCTCTCTGTTCTCACTGAAAACTGTTGACAGATGAGTGCATATATTCTCTCAATAGTGGTAGCAGGCCATGGCATCCTCCATGACTGTCTTTGGAAATCCACAGTAATAAAAAATAATCACACATTTCCTTACTTTTCTGGAAGTCTAGGGAATGGAATTGTTGTAGTGCTTGGGATGGGAAGTAAAATGAGTTTATGGAATGGGATGTTTATAATACAACACCAAATCAGAAAAAAAGGTGGTTGAAATTGAAATTAAAACTGAAAGCAATGATTTGTACATAATATTTGACCTGTATTGCACTCAAAGCAAGACAGCAGAGCATTATTTGATGTTTCGGACATCAAAGTCAGGACAGTAAAGCATTTACCACTTTATAAAGTTGCCATTCATTCTCATAACACTTACAAGATGTTTAGGGACTGAAGACACCAAGTGATGAAGTGTTTCAGATCTTATTTTGTCCCATTCTTCCTGTAAACAGTGTAGGTATCATGCCGCCATCTTGTGTCAGAACTACAATTCCCAGGCAACTTCCGTGTGACCTACGTCACGCGTGGGGGGGATCACCTACGTCAGTCTGCCATGCACGCATAAATCCAAGCGGAAGCTCCACCATCTTGGTCTCTCACGTCTGGCTTCCGATGAATCTGGACGTATAAAGAGGCGCTCTCCACCCAAACAGATGTCGTCTTTCTTGCAAGATCCATCACTCAGCGCGATTTTGCTTCTTACCCTTGGCAAAGGTAAACTCTAGAGTCGCACGATCTTTAAACTCAACCTGAGTTACAACCGGTTTACTTGCATTAGAAGTGACGTCACGACTGCAGCCCAGGCAGTTAAAAGTTAAGAAGCGATTGAATCCTTTTTAACTCAAAAGCGCTGTGCATCTTATTCTGATCAGAGACTTTTCCTCACGAACGCTGAGGTTCGGACCAAGAATCCTCTGCTTTCCGCGGGAACCACCCAAGTACTCCGCTGGACCCGAAAGTTTTCTCCGCCTCCATCACGAGCGGCTTACGTGCTCCCACGGCGAGGCCCGAGACTACACCGGCGAATAGTTCTTCATATCTTGCTAAAGGCAGGATTAAGTAAGATTTTGGCATTTGGGCATAATTAGGATAGTCTTAGGAATTTGCTTTTATTTGAAATAGTGTGAATTTAAACCCAGGTTTATGTTACACTGTTAGACACGCAGCGTGTTGATTTATTTTTGGTTCTATGTTCTCTCAATTGTTTGATAGGTTGTGCATTTTCTCTCTCTCTCTCTCTCTCTCTCTCTCTCATTCTGACTAACACCTTCATTTCCTTATCATACATTTTGGCCTTTATCAAGGTTTCAGTGAGTTTGGTAATGCTATGAGTGTGGAATCTTTTTGTTACTGAGAACACGTGCTCAACAGGCCTGACCAGGCCTGATACCCTTTAGATAGCTTCCCTTTTGTCTTTAGCCACACGTGCTCAGTAGGCCTCACCAGGCCTAACAAACACACTTTAGCTAGGCCATAGGGCCTTTCACAAACACGTACTAGCAACACAAGGCTAATCTAGGCCTCCACCACGTGTAGTTAGCTACACGAGGCTAAACACAGAGCTAATCCTTTGTTCTGTTTAGATAACATTCTTTTGTTTAGCTACCAACAAGCTAGGCCTCCACCACGTGTAGTTAGCTACACGAGGCTAAACACATGGTCAAGTCCTTCACACACACACACACACACACACACACACACCTCACTGCTTGTATATATTGATTTATTTTATCTTTGTATAATAAAGTCATTTATGTATTAAACAAACTGTGTTTATTTGTGAACAACAATATCTGAAGTCCCCAATCTTCTCAAAGAATTCAAAAAGGGTGCATATGTTATGTAATATGGTAAGTGATTGTAATAATTTGGAAATATACCATAATTTAGCTGTTTGGTAATTTACTATTAAGCACCAGGATTAATGGTATGATTCACTAAATGATTCATTGAACGATTCACTAAATGATTCACTAAACGATTCACTGAATGACTCACTTCAAATGAGACTGATTCTATGGTATGATTCAATTCAAACGAGTCAAATTAAACGATTCAATGAGATTGATTCATTTTAATTATTGACCTTCAAAATTTAATGAGACTGATTTAACGAGATTGATCACTTAATTTCAATAATTAACTGATTGCACCCACAACAGGTCTTAAGATGTGCAACAGTACAAGGTTGTCATTGTCATATTTTTTGATTCAAAATTCTAAATACATTCTCTATTGGGGACAGAGGGGACAGGAACCCTCTTCTTCCACAGCTATGCCTTTGTAATGTGTGCAGAATATGGTTTTGAGTTGTCTTGTTGAAATCTCCCTGGAAAAGATGTTGTCTTGAAGGCAGAATATTTCATCTCATCATATCTAGCTGCTTTATCCTGTTCTACAGGGTCGCAGGCAAGCTTGAGCCTATCCCAGCTGACTATGGGTGAAAGGCGGGGTACACCCTGGACAAGTCGCCAGGTCATCACAGGGCTGACACACAGACACAGACAACCATTCACACTCACATTCACACCTATGGTCAATTTAGAGTCACCAGTTAACCCAACCTGCATGTGCTTGGACTGTGGGGGAAACCGGAGCACCTGGAGGAAACCCATGCGGACACGGGGTGAACATGCAAACTCCAAGGCAGAATATGTTGCTCCAAAATCTCAGTGTACTTTTCTACATTAATGCTGCAATAACAGAAGTGTAAGTTACCTTTGCCAAGGGCACGGATACAATCCCATACCATGAGAGACCCTGGCTTTGGGACTTGTTGCTGGTAACAGTCTGGATGATCCTTTTCGTCTTTGGTCCAGAGCACATGGCATACATTTCTTTAAAAAAAAAAAAAAAACACCCTGAAATACTGATTTGTCTGACCACAATACATGTTTCCACTGTGTAATGGTCTATCCCAGATGCCTCCAAGCCCAGAGAAGTCAATGGTGCTTCTGGACACAGTTAACATAAGGCTTCCTTTTTGTTGAGATTTAACTGCATTTGTGGATGTAATTCCATATTGTGGTGCTTGACAAAGGTTTGCCAAAGAAATCCTGAGCCTATGTGGTTATATCAGCTATAGACGAATGACAGTTCTTGATGCAGTGCCATTTGAGGGATCAGAGATCATAGGTGTTCAGCTTTGGCTTGTGCCCTTGCCCTTTACACACCGAAATTCCTTCATGGTCCTTGAATTGTTCAATAATATTATGTACTGTAGAGGGTGAAATATCCAAATCCCTTCTTATCTTTCTTTGAGGAACATTGTTTTTAAACATTTCAATAATTTTGTCACACATTTGTTGACAAATTGGAGATCCTTGGCCCATCTTTGCTCCCCAACTTTTTTATTTGCATTTTCCATACCATCCCTTTTTTTTCTGATGTGGGGTTATATAACCCCGATTCCAAAAAAGTCATAATGCTGTGTAAAGTGTAAACAAAAACAGAATGCAATTATTTGCATTCTTCCAATATTCAATTGATTACAACACAGAGACAAGATATTTAATGTTCAAACTGATAAACATTATTTTTTGAAATTTTATTTATTTTTAAATAAATACTCATTCTGAATTTTATCCCTGCAATCCATCTTAATACGTTGCATATCAGTGGGTGGATTCTCTTGACACTGTTCATCAAGAAAATTGTTTAGGACGTATTCACATTGCAGTGGCACATTTTCATCCCACCACCCATTAATTTTCTATGGAGACAGGCAAAAATCCGCAACAGAGAATTGTGGGAACAAAAGAGGCACAAAGCAGGTGAGGAGAGCAGAAAAATTGAGAATTTCTTAACTTTTTGTAAGTGAAAGATGACTAACAAAGAGTCTGCCAGTCTGTCAGTCAGATTGCTTTATGTGTCATGGGTCTTGTCATGAGTCATACCCACAATCACATAATTGTAACGTTGCAAAATTTAGTAACACTAATTTAAATGCCACACAAACATTTGTTGCATTTGGGATTATTTCTTTCCCACGTTCTAAATGCTGTAACCTGCGATAACTGTGATGTGCCTAAATTCAAACAAATATTGAAGATTTCTCAGCTATCTGGGAAATGATGATAATTTCAACAGCACTATGATTGAAACTTTATCACTCAGTATACCTCCACAAAAAGATCTGAAAAAAGTGGGAAAGAATTGGTTTAAACTTTTAATTTAGTTCATGCTTGAAACCACATTGAGTGAAAGACAAAAATGTGTTAAAAACATTCATTGGGAGATAAATTCCAAGAACTGAAATTCATTTAAATTTAAAAAAATATAAACAAAGGTGTCTAAAATGTCAAATATAGCCACCCTGTTCACTGGGCCACAGATCTAGGTAAATATGCTTACTTTTTCATGGCACGCCCCAAAATCTGCCAGCAGCTCATGAAGGAAATGTTTTTTTCTGCAGAAAAAAAAAAAAAAAACATTGGAAAAAAGGTTGGGAAATGTCATCTAACGCTTTCATGTTTATTGACTTTTTGGACATTCAATTAAAGGCTGTTTTTAGGAAAACATGAGATATAAACCACCTCCAGTTCACTTGAGATCATTACTGTAATTTAACATAAATTATTATCATTTTACATCATTAAATAAAAGAATCTAAATATGTTTTTAAAAAATTGATGCATGATCCATCCATCCATTGCCACTTATCCTGTACAGGGTCACAGGCAAGCTGGAACCTATCCCAGCTGACTATGGGCGAGAGGCGGGATACACCCTGGACAAGTCACCAGATCATCGCAGGGCTGACAGAGACAAACAACCATTCACATTCACATCTATGGTCAATTTAGAACCACCAGTTAACCTAACCTGCATGTCTTTGGACTGTGGGGGAAACTGGAGCAACAGGAGGAAACCCACGCAAACACGGGAAGAACATGCATATGCCATGCAGAAAGGCCCCAGTCAGCCACTGGGCTCGAACCCAGAACCTTCTTGTTGTGAGACAACAATGCTAACCACTACACCACAGTGCCACCATTTGATGCATGAAATAGTTAGAAATATTATGAGGGCTAGAATATTATTCCTGTGGGGCAAGAGTAAGTACATACCATGGAACATTCAGTATTGCTTACTTTAGATGTTTCAGGGAGAAGATTCAGTGGCTTCAACAGAGATTAACCCCAGTCAGATTTTGTCCAGAATTGCAGAGATGTCCGACTGAAATGACTTTAGCAAAAGGTGATTGGATGGACAACAGGATGAACTCATGTCAGAAGCATGAATCGACTCAGTTGTTGAACTTTTGTTGTAGTTTTCAACATTACAGTAAGATAACAAAGATGAGGACACAGCCAACACTATTAAATACACACATTTGAGAAGTTGTGTCATGGCCTGGGTACACGGGGTTAACAATGATTTTTTTTTTCCCTCCTTGCTTCCTGGCTCAAGAGGATGACAGGTCTTTGAGGGAGGGCAGGTTTCATCCTATGAGCTTTTCAGCCAACTTGACAATATATTGCACTCTGTTCAGGTCATTACTAGCTGTTGAGCCAAACCAGACTGTTATTGAGGTAGCGAGGACCAACTCAGTGGTGATTGTGTAGAGTGTAGACCTTCCTCAGCTGTCCCAGGAATTACATCATCCGCTGGTCTTTTTTGGCAATACAGCACAAACTGCTGAAAAAGTTAATACTTATACCTTAATGTTTTAGCCAGAATTAACTTTTTCAGCAGTTTGTCCTACGGTAGCGCTTCTGTGGGATTGGACCATATGGGCAAGCCTTCGTGCCCCATACAAAACAATGAGCCTTTGACACCCATGACCCTGTCGCCAGTTCACCATTTGTCCTTCCAAGGACCATTTTTGGTAGGGACTAACCACTGCATACCAGGAACACCCCACAAGATGCACCATTTTGGAGATGCTCAGACCCAGTCATCTAGCCAGCACAATTTGGCCCTTGTCAAAGTTGCTCAGATCTGTACGCTTGCCCATTTTTCCTGCTTTCAACACATCAACTTCAAGAACTGACTGTTCTCTTGCTGCCTAATATATCACACCCCTTGACAGCTGCCACTGTAATGAGAAAATCAATGTTATTCACTTCACCTGTCAGTGGTCATAATGTTATGGCTGATTGGTGTATATACTGTTTATATACTTTTCATTTCCTTCAGAAATGTAAGGCAACACACAGCATTAAAGGTAGACTGTCTTTCAGATTTTTCAAGTTTAGGGCATAAAAATGTATTTTCCCTGACACCCAGTTATTTTTGTTCAGTGGACTGAAAGCAATTCGAATCACAAACTTCTAATTTTATTATTATTATTATTATTATTATTATTATTATTATTATTATTATTTTAATAGAACAATTAATTAATTTAGAGCCATGTGGCCCTAAATTCTCCGCTATTTTTTCCTGCTTCACCATGACCTAGTTCCAGATACTATGTCATGCATCACATGGTAGGCTTTCCCCATTCATGCAAGGCATTGTGGGATACAAATTTGAAACAGGAGAGAAAAATGGAGGACGTGAGAATGTGAATGAAACGTGAAAGACCGACTACAGTAACAGAAAGCGAGAAGAAACGTTATGTTGTGAAGGAAAGGAAATGCAGGACCAAACTAATAAATATCGGCGGTCAGCGAGCACCTTGGTGTGATCAGCTATTCGTTTAGCGACAGAATGATGGAACTGTCAGTGCACAGTCAAGGTAAATCTGTGCATGCACATATAGACTTCCTCTGTCTGTTGGACTGTGGGAAGCAAGCAATTTCATGCACATTATTTGCTCAGGAATCCTCTCAAATTAAATAACTTCCCAGCCACAGAACAGCCTGATATTTTGTGAGATATTACAGAAATAAACATATCACAATGGCCAAATTTCAGAGGGAACTAAATTTCACCGATTTTGTGAAATCAAAAGGACATCTCGCTTTAATTGTTGTCAGCAATTAATCACTACTGCAGTTAATCAGTAATACTCCATAGTGACTAACTTGATAGAACAATGATTATTTATATGTTCTACTGATCTGAATATGAAAGTCTTCACGTGCTTCTTCACTTACAGTCAAAATTGATTATAACTATCCCAGTAACTCAAACATCATTATAATGAGCTGACCCAGATGGACTGTAAAATTTAGATATTAATGAATGACAGGACAGTGAGGTTTATGATCCAGTAACTTAGCAACTTGTACATAGTGATAAAGCAACTCCTGATTTAACTTTGCCTGCAAATTTGTGACAGAAGTTGGGCAATTACCCTTATCAATGGAACTAAGTCTATAAATACATCTCCAGGATATATGATTATAATATTTACTTTGTACAATTCAATTTCATATGATGAAATATTACAACATTTTCAAAAATGAGGAAAAGAAAGTGGTAAACATATGAAAAAAAACACGAATCAGGAATTTAATTCCACAATACCTGCAAAAAATGTTTCACCATATTACTCCAGCTGTCTCCTGCCTATGGATTAATGTGAGGGCTGATGGGGCCTTCTGACATGACACCAGGATCAGTAGATTGTGTCAGTGTTTCAAGATTGCTGGAATGTGTGTCTTTGATCAGCAGATTATGATTTCATCATGAGAGGTAAACCTGGCATAGACATCCCCTTTTTGATCTTCAGTCCCTGAGTACTGTTCTTCATGTCTCTCTCTCTCTCACACACACACACACACACACACACACACAGAGGACAGCCAGAGCCTACTATCCACTTGCTGAGATTTTGTCTCCGACTCAAACAAACTAAGACGTAACCCTACACTTGCTCTGACAGAGCTAAATTACCCTGTTTCCTGGGATGCTGGAGCATGGACATCTCTCCAAATTAAAGGGAAATGCCATCATGTGAAGACATACTTTTTAAAGAACTCACCACAAAAATGTTTGAATCAACAGGCAGATATGATCAGATGAAAAAAATTGAAGAAACTAAGAAGAAGAAGAAGAAGTTCTAGAAACAGTACCCTGACCTGATATTTGGCTTTGCTATGACCTTTCATATACACATACGATAGGAAAGACACCAAAGATATGATATGATGATTAAAACTAAATGAGGAAATTGCCAGCCAGGTTCAGAGTTATAAAAAATTCTGTGAACTGTGTGTGTGTGTGATAGCGTCAATCACTGTTATCCAATAGTGAATTTTACCCCATGTATGACTGGAAACATTTCATCTGTACTCTTGGCACAGACTGCTTAATAGCCTCCTTTTGAGGTCACACTTTAATGTTCCACCCGGTTCGTTGTGATTAGCTTCCTTGAAAGAGTTGCTTTCGATTCACCTGTTCGAGGTTTGCTTCAGTACACACCTTCAATCTCATAGGCTGCTAAAGATGATCTTACGATTATGAGTCACACTGATAATAAACTGTTTCATGAGAGTAGTATACAGCGGAAAATACACTCAATGGAGTAAACACTATGGCCAGACTGATAACCGATAATAACCAGGTGGATAATGACCAGATAATTAGACCAATCATAACTGAATACAGCCCTGTGATGACCTGGCGACTTGTCCAGGGTGTACCCCGCCTTTCGCCCGTAGTCAGCTGGGATAGGCTCCAGCTTCCCTGCGACCCTGTAGAACAGGATAAAGCGGCTAGAGATAATGAGATGAGATGATAATTGAATACAGTAATTATGACAAAAGGAAAGAGGTTACAAAGAGTATGCTAGTATTTCTTGGCAAACTGAAAACGGTGAACTTTCATCACCCATCTGAAAGCAGAGTAAGCAAATAAGCTTAGAGATAAGACGTTGTTATAATAATGGAACCTGGCACCAAGTAGCATCAAACAGTTTTTACAGTTATGCTTGAAATTTTGTGAACCCTTTAGAATTTTCTACAACCCCGATTCCAAAAAAGTTGAGACAAAGTACAAATTGTAAATAAAAACGGAATGCAATGATGTGGAAGCTTTAAAATTCCATATTTTATTCAGAATAGAACATAGATGACATATCAAATGTTTAAACTGAGAAAATGTATCATTTAAAGAGAAAAATTAGGTGATTTTAAATTTCATGACAACAACACATCTCAAAAAAGTTGGGACAAGGCCATGTTTCCCACTGTGAGACATCCCCTTTTCTCTTTAAAACAGTCTGCAAACGTCGGGGGACTGAGGAGACAAGTTGCTCAAGTTTAGGGATAAGAATGTTAACCCATTCTTGTCTAATGTAGGATTCTAGTTGCTCAACTGTCTCAGGTCTTTTTTGTCGTATCTTCTGTTTTATGATGCGCCAAATGTTTTCTATGGGTGAAAGATCTGGACTGCAGGCTGGCCAGTTCAGTACCCAGACCCTTCTTCTACGCAGCCATGATGCTGTAACTGATGCAGTATGTGGTTTGGCATTGTCATGTTGGAAAATGCAAGGTCTTCCCTGAAAGAGACGTCGTCTGGATGGGAGCATATGTTGCTCTAGAATCTGGATATACCTTTCAGCATTGATGGTGTCTTTCCAGATGTGTAAGCTGCCCATGCCACATGCACTAATGCAACCCCATACCATCAGAGATGCAGGCTTCTGAACTGAGCACTGATAACAACTTGGGTCGTCCTTCTCCTCTTTAGTCTGAATGACACGGCATCCCTGATTTCCATAAAGAACTTCAAATTTTGATTCATCTGACCACAGAACAGTTTTCCACTTTGCCACAGTCCACTTTAAATGAGCCTTGGCCCAGAGAAGATGTCTGTGCTTCTGGATCATGTTTAGATACACCTTCTTCTTTGAACTATCGAGTTTTAGCTGGCAACAGCAGATGGCAAGGTGAATTGTGTTCACAGATAATGTTCTCTGGAAATATTCCTGAGCCCATTTTGTGATTTCCAATACAGAAGCATGCCTGTATGTGATGCAGTGCTGTCTAAGGGCCTGAAGATCACAGGCACCCAGTATGGTTTTCTGGCCTTGACCCTTATGCACAGAGATTCTTCCAGATTCTCTGAATCTTTTGATGATATTATGCACTGTAGATGATGATATGTTCAAACTCTTTGCAAGTTTACACTGTCAAACTCCTTTCTGATATTGCTCCACTATTTGTCGGTGCAGAATTAGGGGGATTGGTGATCCTCTTCCCATCTTTACTTCTGAGAGCCGCTGCCACTCCAAGATGCTCTTTTTATACCCAGTCATGTTAATGACCTATTGCCAATTGACCTAATGAGTTGCAATTTGGTCCTCCAGCTGTTCCTTTTTTGTACCTTTAACTTTTCCAGCCTCTTATTGCCCCCGTCCCAACTTTTTTGAGGTTTGTTGCTGTCATGAAATTTCAAATGAGCCAATATTTGGCATGAAATTTCAAAATGTTTCACTTTCGACATTTGATATGTTGTCTATGTTCTACTGTGAATACAATATCAGTTTTTGAGATTTGTAAATTATTGCATTCCATTTTTATTTACAATTTGTACTTTGTCCCAACTTTTTTGGAATTGGGGTTGTATATTTCGGCATAAATATGACCTAAAACATCATCAGATTTTCACTCAACTCCTAAAAAGTAGACAAAGAGAACCCAGTTAAACAAATGAAACAAAAATATTATAGTTGGTCATTTATTTATTGTGGAAAATGATCCAATATTACATATCCGTGAATGGCAAAAGTATGTGAATCTCTAGGATTAGCAGTTAATTTGAAGGTGAAATTAGAGCCAGGTGTTTTCAATCAATGAGATGACAATCAGGTGTGAGTGGGCACCCTGTTTTATTTAAAGAACAGGGATCTATCAAAGTCTGATCTTCACAACACATGTTTGTGGAAGTGTATCATGGCATGAACAAAGGAGATTTCTGAGGACCTCAGAAAAAGCATTGTTGATGCTCATCAGGATGGAAAAGGTTACAAAACCACCTCTAAAGAGTTTGGACTCCACCAATCCACAGTCAGACAGATTGTGTACAAATGAAGGAAATTCAAGACCATTGTTACCCTCCCCAAGAGCAGTCGACCAACAAAGATCACTCCAAGAGCAAGGCGTGTAATAGTCGGCGAGGCCACAAAGGACCCCAAGTTAACTTCTAAGCAACTGAAGGCCTCTCTCACGTTGGCTAATGTTCATGTTCATGAGTCCACCATCAGGAGAACACTGAACAACAATGGTGTGCATTGCAGGGTTGCAAGGAGAAAGCCACTGCTCTCCAAAAAGAACATTGCTGCTCGTCTGCAGTTTGCTAAAGATCATGTGGACAAGCCAGAAGGCTATTGGAAAAATGTTTTGTGGATGGATGAGACCAAAATAGAACTTTTTGTTTTAAAAGAGAAGTGTTATGTTTGGAGACAGGAAAACGCCATATTCCAACAGAAGAACCTTATCCCATCTGTGAAACATGGCGGTGGGAGTATCATGGTTTAGGCCTGTTTTGCTGCATCTGGGCCAGGATGGCTTGCCATCAATGATGGAACAATGAATTCTGTATTATACCAGCAAATTCTAAAGGAAAATGTCGTGATATCTGTCTGTGAACTGAATCTCAAGAGAAGGTGGGTCATGCAGCAATATAACAACCCTAAGCACACAAGTCATTCTACCAAAGAATGGTTAAAGAAGAATAAAGTTAATATCTTGGAATGGCCAAGTCAAAGTCCTGATCTTAATCCGATCGAAATGTTGTAGAAGGATCTGAAGCGAGCAGTTCATGTGAAGAAGCCCACCAACATTCCAGAGTTGAAGCTGTTCTGTATAGAGGAATGGGCTAAAATTCCTCCAAGCCGGTGTGCAGGACTGATCAACAGTTACTGGAAACATTTAGTTGCAGTTATTTCTGCATAAGGGGGTCACACCAGATACTGAAAGCAAAGGTTCACATACTTTTGCCACTCACAGATATGTAATATTGGATAATTTTCCTCAATAAATAAATGACCAAGTATAATATTTTTTGTCTCATTTGTTTAACTGGGTTCTCTTTATCTACTTTTAGTATTTGTGTGAAAATCTGATGATGTTTTATGCAGAAATATAGAAAATTCTAAAGGGTTCACAAACTTATATTAACTTGTGTGTGTATATACACGTAGGTGCCTGTTGTGTCATGTTCCTCAAACCATTCCTGAACAATTTTTGCAGTGTGGCAGGACGCATTATCCTGCTGAAAGACGTCACTGACATTAGGGAATACTGTTGCCATGAATGAATGTACATGGTCTGCAAGAATATTTAGGTAGGTGGTACATGTCAAACTAACATCCACATGAATTCAGGACCCAAGATTTTCAAGCAGAACATTACCCAGAGCATCATACTGCCTTCATCAGCTTGGCTTCTTCCCATAGCACATCTTGGTGCCAACTGTTCCCCAGGTAAGCAACGCACACACCCAGCTGTCCACGTGATGTAAAAGAAAATATAATTAATCAAGTCAAGTCAGTTTATTTATAAAGTGATTTTAACAACAGATATTGTTGCAAAGCAACTTTATAGCAAAATAAAGACTTCAAACATATGAACTAATTTTATCCCTAAAAAAATATTTATCCCTGAAGAGCAATCCTGAGGTGGCTGTGGCAAGGAAAAACTCCCTCAGACGACATGAGGAAGAACTCTTGAGAGGAACCAGACTCAAAAGGGAACCCATCCTCATTTGGGTGATAATAGATAGCA
This sequence comes from Neoarius graeffei, assembly GCF_027579695.1. NCBI lineage: Eukaryota > Metazoa > Chordata > Actinopteri > Siluriformes > Ariidae > Neoarius > Neoarius graeffei. The sequence goes on from NC_083588.1 coordinate 20,224,304, forward strand.
TGATTATAAATAACTTGGTTTCTATAACTCTGTCCTATATGATCACAAGGTACAACTGTGTAACCAGGAAATTCATTATAATTTTAGCATGAAATCAATTTTGATGAAGTTAGCAACTGTTCACTGATGGAGATTTTGAGTGGAAAACTGTTCTTGATGACTGGAGTCCTAAAGGTGCATGGCAATTTTAGTCCTAAACCATTGTATCAAAACTGTAAGTGTCCAGAGCCATCTTCTACATGTATCTTTAGGCTGTCCATATGGGGCCATCCTCCACAGGAGTTATGTGATGCGATTCCAGCCAGAAGTAGGGCATCAGGATGGATCAGGCAGGTCTGAAGAGCAGGAGAGGCTGGCATCAGTGGTATATCAGACCAGGCCACCTTCTTCCATTGCTCCATGGTCCAGTTCTGATGGTCATGTACACATTGTAGGTACTTTCAGGGATTAGTATGGGCACTCTGACTGGTCTGCAGCTATATGCAGCAAGCTGCAATGCACTGTGTGTTCTGAAACCTTTCTATCATTGCTAGCATCAACTTTTTCAGAAATTTGTGCTACAGTAGCTCTTCTGTTGGAATGGATCAAATGGGCTAGCCTTTCTTGGTAGGTACTAACCACTCCATACCAAGAACACCACAAGACCTACTGTTTTGGAGATGCTTTTACCCAGTCGTCTCACCATCACAATTTCGCCCTTGTCAAGTCAGTGTCACTCAGATCCTTATGCTTGCCCATTTTTCCAGCTTCCAGCACACAGATTTAAACTTGCATTATCATGGAGAGAGAGAGAGAGAGAGAGAGAGAGAGAGAGAGAGAGAGAGAGAATTCTGTGTTACAAGCAAACTCATGTTAAACCAAGAGAGCACTTACTTTAAGAGTGTACAGTGGGCATAACTACAAGCCTTTGTTCTGTACTGAACCTGATGAAATGCCTCTTCTAGTAGCTGCATACCACACATTCCTCAGCAAGGACAGTCCCATACAAATGTCTTTATCACACATTGTATATCAGAAGCAGTTCATGACCATAGATTTTGCTGAATGACATTAATCACAACATGGCTTCAAACAAAACTAAGTTAAGAGGCTATCATACATAACTTATACTACAGGCTACTATCTAGTCCATTTTAGAGTAACCCCATAGTAAGCTGTTAAGAGTTGACAACATGCTGTTTTAGACATAACTTTGTTGAACTTTGTTCAATACGGCGGGTGTGTTTCCATGCAAGACATACATAATATAATAGCTAATATAATAATAATAATAATAATAATAATAATAATAATAATAATAATTCTGATGTACAGACATTATACCCACTATAATCTCTCTTTCCCCTCTCCCAATCTTTGTAATATATCTTATGATAAATGTAATATAGACACACTGGCTGCACTTCACTAATTCTAATTATTTGCTCATAGCAAATCCATAGAAAGTTGTTTGACTAACCAGATTGCATAGCTATTGTGACGTTATCGCTAGCTTTAAAAACACAAACCGCTTCATTGCAAGCTTTCTCTTGGAATAAAACGTTTACCCCAATATGCTTCCGCAGGTTGGACGGCGAGTTTTTGTAGGCCATGATGTGGTTCATTTTAGGCAAACAAAGCAAACATTTAAAGCAAAACAAATCTTTAATCCTTTCAGAAAACTGAAACATGGGTTCTAGGTATGGCTACGGGTGCGTGCATTCCCCAGAAGAACTGCCTCCTTCCATTCTGCCATCAACTGATCGTATTCAAATAATGCTGCTGAGAAATCACTGAACTTGATTTTATCCAGTCTATGGACATGATATGACCCTAGTGATTACTGATAGGCTGTCTCAGTGTCACCTGCGAAAAAAAAATCACAATTTAGAAAACAAAAGAAAAAACATCCAATTTCAAAACTGCTTCATAGTAACGAATAACGAGGACCTTGACAAAAATGTAGTGGAGTGAAAAGGATATTTTGTCTTTCAAATGTAATGAAGTTAAACTCATACATTTCAAAAAAAAAAAACAAAAACCTAATACTCAAGTACAGTACAGATACTCAAAAAGTGTACTTAAGTGCAGTACTCAAGTAAATGTACTTCATTACTGTCCACCTCTGTTTGCTATAAACAAGATCTTGGCAGCCGCAGAGTACTGTATTTTTAAACTTACCCAGTTTGGCATAAAAACTGTGATCCAGGCAACCATGTCATTAACTGTCCTGTCCTCTGATCCTCCCCTACTGAAAATGTTCATAGCCTGATTCCTGCCCTAATGGGCCTCTGTTTGCGCTGGTTGCAGGTTGCATTTTTGACCATATTTTTGACCGCATTTTGACTCTATGGCGCTAAATGGGGCATGCTTCACCACAGTTGTAGAACGACTAGAAAGATGAGAAAAATAGTGGGAAAACAGTGGCTTACTTTTGTATAATGTCAATTCAATGGCTTTAATTAGCTTGAATTAGCTTTAATTAGCAAATCTGTACAGATTTGCCTAAGCATTACAGGAAATTTGCCAAAGCGCTACAGGAAAGATAAGAACTGTTATTAATGAACATGTTGGGTAAGATTTGAGAATAGAAATTATGCATGAATCATACATGTCAACCTTTGGTCAATCAAACCTGTATAACCAACCTCCAAAATCCGTATTTCCCTTATAAAATCCTTATAAGATGCAAATTAAAATAATTTATCTAAAATTTGAATGATAATTAACAATGATATATCCAAGTTACTTTTTATTCAATATTAATAACAATAAACCTTCAGAATGAATACAAAGCTCCAATGTTTGACAAAAACACAAAGTGTCACTCTAATGTTCTGAATTGTACTCCATGACAGCTTTTTAGCAGTCTGCATCAATACCTCACTAGGCTGCATGTCACAGCAAGTGTCTGTGTTGATCTTGCCAGAGTGCCCATTCAGAATCTTTTCAGTCACTAGTGAAAGTCGCTCAGGTGGAAATATGCGTTTCAAACAAAATGTTACTTCCCGGTTGGCGGGATTCTTGCAATGCGGTGTGCGCATGATCAAAAGTGGAACGAAGTCTCGCTACCACAAGATAATGCGCAATTTCATAAGACTCTTTACTGGCTGTTTGTGCTTTCTGTGGTGTATAGTACTTTTGTAAATGTTATGCGCGCTTTTATCATCATGGGAATTGATTATAGCTCTAAATAAATATTGAAGTTTTTTTTAAAGAATCCGTATAACTTTATTTGTACGCCCGTATACTACGTTTATTGAATCAAATCCGTATAAAATACGGACATTCCGTATAGGTTGACATGTATGATGAATACAAAAAGTTTTAAATTGCTATTTGACTAATTAATTGATTACTCTGTCAAATACCAATTTTAAAACAAATTGCTCAGTAAAAAGCATCCATACATCCACTATCCATAACCACTTACCCTGTACAGGGTGACGGGCAAGCTGGAGCCTATCCTAGCTGACTATGGGTGAGAGGCGGGGTACACCCTGGACAAGTCACCAGATCATCACAGGGCTGACACATAGAGACAAACAACCATTCACACTCACGGTCAATTTAGAGCCACCAATTAGCCTAACATGCATGCCTTTGGACTATGGGGGAAACCGGAGCAAACCCACACAGACATGGGGAGAACATGCAAACCCCGCACAGAAAGGCCCCCGTCAGCCACTGGGCTCAAACCCAGAACCTTCTTGCTGTGAGGTGACAGTGCTAACCACTACACCACCGTGCCACCTCAGTGAAAAATAGCAATTTTTATTTCAGTGGAATTTAAAACATATGGCTTTGTGAATGAGGAATTAATGAAGATTAGCATTTGTTGAACAGCTGATATGCCCCTATACATGAGCTGCCACTGCTGTACATATAATTTTATTAAACAGCACAACTTTACATTTCAGGGATTCGTATTTTTGTTTGAAGGTAAGGAAAACAAGGGATCCTATCATAGCCCTTTAGTTGTATGCTTGGATTAATATTTGGTCATATACATCTTAAAATTTATTATGTGTGGGTGTGTGAGGGGGATTTTAAGCAAAGGTTTCCATTTCAATGTAGGTTTATGGAAAGTGCAGCCATTAAAAACCTCCGAGTGATAGGATGCAACACAAATCATAACTGTAACTTCCTTGAGTGTGTGGCATGCTATAACTTACTGCCCTCATATTTAGATTCTGTATTTGAAAACATAGTAGAATTAATTGTCCGTATCAGTCCTCCTTTTCCCCCCCCTTTTTTCGTTCTTTTGAGCTTTATAACCTGAGGTGAGCAGGCTACTGCTAGGGATCTAAACCACAAGCAAAAAATATATAGTAGCCATAAATATTCACCAAGGAAAGGAACAAATCTAGGACTTCACTCGTCCTCCTTACCACAAGGTAACTTTCCTAAAATAAATATTATTTAATCTTATTTAGACTTTCTTAGCCAACAGCTGAATTTGGAAAGGAGAACTTTGAACTGTTGGGTTATGGAGTGCAGGAAATAACTGAATACTGATACTCATATTGAGTACTGATGTGAAGGACAGTATTCAAATTTTGTTTGGCAGCAGACCTATTATGTTGCAGTGGAACCGATGATATTGCATGACATTACATTTGCATACAGATGGTTAGTAACACTTTTAAAACATTTTTCTAGCTTAAAGTAAATATTATATTTGGATATGTTTGTCTTGTATTCATGATGAATACATACCGTACACTTAGGGATGAAACAGCATGTAAAATTAACAATATAATTTTACAACCCAAAATCCCAGTTTCCAGTATATCATATACTAACCCTATTTCCAGAAAAGTTAGGATATTTTCCAAAATGCAACAAAAGAAATATGTAATTTGTTAATTCACGAAAGCCTTTATTTAACTGACAAAAGTACAAAGAAAAACTTTTCAATAGTGGCATGGTGGTATAGTGGTTAGCACTGTCGCCTCACAGCAAGAAGGTTCTGGGTTCGAGCCCAGCTGCCGGCAGGGGCCTTTCTGTGTGGAGTTTGCATGTTCTCCCCGTGTCAGCATGGGTTTCCTTTGGGTACGCCGGTTTTTCCCACAGTTCAAAGACATGCAGTTAGGTAAACATGGGGCAGCCTTGGGCTGAAGTGCCCTTGAGCATGGTACCTAACCCCTGACTGCTCCCCAGGCGCTGCAGTATGGCTACCCACTGTTCTGTGTGTTCACTGCTTCAGATGGGTGAAATGAGAGGATGAATCTCACTGTGCTTAAAGTGTGCATGTGACAAATAAAGTTTTCTTCTTTAGTGAACAACTTACTCCATCCATTATATGTAACCACAGGATACTGCCTAGAGTCGCGGGCAAGCTGGAGCCTATCCCAGCTGACTGTGGGTGAGAGGCAGGGTACACCCTGGACAAGTCACCAGATCATCACAGGGCTGACACATAGAAACAATAAACATTCACACCTACAGTCAATTTAGAGCCACCAGTTAGCCTAACCTGCATATCTTTGGACTGGGGGGGGGACCAGAACACCCGGAGGAAACCCACACAGACATGGGAAGAACATGCAAATTCCATACAGAAAAGCCCCCATCAGCCGCTGGGCTCGAACCCAGAACCTTCTTGCTGTGAGGCAACAGGGCTGACCACCATGCCGCCTGAATAACTTGGTTTATATTTACAAAATACAATAAGATAGGGGCAGCATGGTGGTGTAGTGGTTAGCGCTGTCGCCTCACAGCAAGACGGTCTGGGGTCGAGCCCTGTGGCCGGCGAGGGCCTTTCTGTGTAGAGTTTGCATGTTCTCCCCGTGTCCGCATGGGTTTCTTCCGGGTGCTCCGGTTTCCCCCACAGTCCAAAGACATGCAGGTTAGGTTAACTGGTGACTCTAAATTGACCATAGGTGTGAGTGTGAATGGTTATCTGTGTCTATGTGTCAGCCCTGGTGACTTGTCCAGGGTGTACCCTGCCTCTCTCACCCATAGTCAGCTGGGATAGGCTCCAGCTTGCCTGCGACCCTGTAGAAGGATAAAGCGGCTAGAGATAATGAGATGAGATGAGATGAGATGAGATGAGATGAGATGAGATGAGATGAGATGAGAATGAGACAATAAGATAGAATTTGATGCCTGCAACACACTCAAAAAAGTTGGGACAGAGGCAAAATAAGACTGAAAAGTTTATAGGATATTCAAGTAACACCATTGTTGAAGATTCCACAATAAGCAGGTTAATTGGTAACTGTTAGGGCTGGTGAAGTTAGGATCCAAAAACAGAACATACAGTATCCAATAAATAAGATGATTTAATACAGGGAAGAAAAGGTGTGGCAAAAGATAAACAGAACGAAAAACAAATAGCAAAAATAGTCCAGGCAAAATGAGAACAAACAACTTGACAAAAAACATGAGACAGGCAAAAACAAAGAGCTAGTGCAAAAAAACATAAACAAGAAAAGACCCTTAGTGCAAGAAACCATGAACCAGAAATAACCCTTAGTGCAAAAAACCAAGAACCAGGAAACCACTAATGCAAAAGCCATGGACAAGAGAAAATCACGTGAGAAAAACCATGAGGAGCAAGAGAGGTCCAGAAACGGCTAGAGAAGCAAACAACGTTCTGACAAAAACAGAGTCTGCCTTTATTGAGGTTTTTCACCCACGTGACCAAGTCATGTGAGGCTGCCATTTTGGACGTCACGGCTCCAATCAGTTTGAATGCGAGAAAGGCGACAAACGAAAAACATAAAAGAAAAAGGAGCGAGATGCAGAAAACACCTTCACTATCCAGCGACGTAGGGCATTTACAGGGCGAGCAGAGGGAGAGGTATTTGCAAAAATTGAGGTTAGCAGGCTTAGAGAACGACGTTTACCTGCTTCCACCAGGATTGTTCACTGACGTACGGAAGTACACGAAGCCCTCGTCTTTACCTGACTTCGGCCCACATGATCTGTATACCTATGTCGTTAAAAACCCATTGCCATACACAGGTATTGATCTGAAAGCGTATAAGAGTTTGGATGCCTACAAATATTTTGTGTCAGGCTGGGTAACATGCCTACATCAGCGGGTCGTCCCTGGAGCCAGTGGTCGCCATCTTATTACAGCTAAGGTTTGTTCAAATTTTCATTTACTTTTGGTCCTCAGGATAAACAAAATGTTATTAAATGTCATTGAAATAACTTCTTAGTCTGTTGAGACATGGCCCGTTATAAATTTGCTGTTACCAGGCAATGACCAAGAACTGTATTATTAGGGTCGTTGTCTGTGTTGTAGCAGTGTACTAGCAGCTAGCTGTTAGCACTAGCTAATGTCAACAACATCGTAGCTAGTATGTTACTGTAGCAATGTTTATGTTCAGTCATTTGGATGACTGTTAAAACCTTTCAGTCTCAAGTTTTTCCTTTACTGTATTTACTAGTTTACTGAGCTAGCGCGCTCAGGCAGGCTGGGAGCTAGCGTGCTCGGGCAGGCTGGGAGCTAGCGCGCTCCGGCGCCGGAGCGCGCTAGCTCCTAGCCTGCCCGAGCGTGCTAGCTCCCAGCCTGCCCGAGCACGCTAGCTCCCAGCCTGCCCGAGCGTGCTAGCTCCCAGCTTGCCCGAGCGCGCTAGCTCAGTAAACTAGTAAATACAGTAAAGGAAAAACTTGAGACTGAAAGGTTTTAACAGTCATCCAAATGACTGAACGTAAACATTGCTACAGTAACATACTAGCTACTATGATGTTGACATTAGCTAGCTTGACCTTCAAAATGGCGGACACCCGGGCGTCACGTGACCCTGTGACGTCAGGTGAAAAACCTCAATATAAGCAGCAGTGAAAACCAGGAAGTGAGTTCAGGGAAGAAGGAATTCCTGTCCCGGATTCGGATCGGCGCTGGCATGTGAGATCCGTAATCTCCGGAGTGGATGTCCGGGGCGGAGCACAACAGTGACATGATTGGGTAAAAAATTAACATGCACCAAAGTCTCAGGCTTTGCAAGCAAGGATGGGCCTTGACTCACTCCTTTGTGCCAAAATTCATGAGAGAATTGTTAGTCAATTCAAAAAGAACATTTCTCAATGCAAGATTTTAGATCTTTCAAAATCTACAGTACATAATATTGTGAAAAGATTCAAGGAATTCAGAGACATCTCAGTGCATAAAGGGCTAGGTCGGAAACCACTGTTGAATGTGTGTGACCTTCAAGCCCTCAAGTGGCACTTCCTGAGAAACTGTCATGCTAATATGACAAATATAGCCACATGGGCTTGGGAGTACTTCGGAAAACCATTGTCACTTAAAAGAGTCTGCCGCCTCATCCAGAAACACAACCTGAAACTGAATTACCCAAGGAGGAAGCCATTCATCAATTCTATGCAGAAAACACTGCCAATTTCTCTGGGTCCAAACTCATCTCAGATGGACCGAAAGATGGTGGAAATGTGCTGTCATCAGATGAGTCCACATTTCAGCTTGTTTTTGGGAAAACTGGATGTTGAGTTCTCAGTGGCAAAGGTAAACATAAACATTAATTCTGTTATCAGAGAAAGGTGCAAAAGCCAGCATTTGTGATGGTATGGAGGTGCATCAGTGCCCACGGCATGGGTGAGTTGTATGTGTGTGAAGTTAGCATTGATATATTAGAGCATATATTTGGATTTTAGAGAGACATTCATCAAGGCAACATCTCTTCCCAGGAAGTCCATGCCTATTTGAGCAGGATAATGGCAGACCTCATTTTGCACTGGTTACAACAGTGTGACTTTGTAGACACAGAGTGCTGTGCTTGACTGGCCTGCTGCCAGTCCAGATCTGTCTCCTATTGTGAATGTACAGTGGTGCTTGAAAGTTTGTGAACCCTTTAGAATTTTCTATATTTCTCCATCAATATGATCTTAAACATCATCAGATTTTCACACAAGTCCTAAAAGTAGATAAAGAGAACCCAGTTAAATAAATGAGACAAAAATATTATACTTGGTCATTTATTTTTTGAGGAAAATGATCCAATATTACATATCTGTGAGTGGCAAAAGTATGTGAACCTTTGCTTTCAGTATCTGGTGTCACCCCCCCCCCCCCCCCAATGCAGCAATAACTGCAGCTAAACATTTCCGGTAACTGTTAATCAGTCCTGCACACCGGCTTGGAGGAATTTTAGCCCATTCCTCCATACAGAACAGCTTCAACTCTGGGATGTTGGTGGGTTTCCTCACATGAACTGCTTGCTTCAGGTCTTTCCACAACATTTTGATTGGATTAAGGTCAGGACTTTGACTTGGCCATTTCAAAACATTAACTTTATTCTTCTTTAACCATTCTTTGGTAGGACGACTTGTGTGCTTAGGGTTGTTGCCTTGCTGCATGACCCACCTTTTCTTGATATTCAGTTTATGGACAGATGTCCTGGCATTTTCCTTTAGAATTCGCTGGTATATCTCAGAATTCATTGTTCCATCAATGATGGCAAGCCATCCTGGCCCAAATGCAGCAAAACAGGCCTAAACCATGATACTACCACCACCATGTTTCACAGATGGGATAAGGTTCTTATGCTGGAATGCAGTGTTTTCCTTTCTCCAAACATAACGCTTCTCATTTAAACCAAAAAGTTCTATTTTGGTCTCATCCGTCCACAAAACATTTTTCCAATAGCCTTCTGGCTTGTCCACATGATCTTTAGCAAACTGCAGACTAGCAGCAATGTTCTTTTTGGAGAGCAGTGGCTTTCTCCTTGCAACCCTGCAATGCACACCATTGTTGTTCAGTGTTCTCCTGATGGTGGACTCATGAACATTAACATTAGCCAACGTGAGAGAAGCTTTCAGTTGCTTAGAAGTTACCCTGGCGTCCTTTGTGATCCCGCCGACTATTGCATGCCTTGCTCTTGGAGTGATCTTTGTTGGTCGACCATTCCTAGGGAGGGTAACAATAGTCTTGAATTTCCTCCATTTGTACACAATCTGTCTGACTGTGGATTGGTGGAGTCCAAACTCTTTAGAGATGGTTTTGTAACCTTTTCCAGCCTGATGAGCATCAACAATGCTTTTTCTGAGGTCCTCAGAAATTTCCTTTGTTCATGCCATGATACACCTCCACAAAAATGTGTTGTGAAGATCAGACTTTGATAGATCCCTGTTCTTTAAATAAAACAGGGTGCCCACTCACACCTGATTGTCATCCGATGGATTGAAAACAGCTGACTCTAATTTCACCTTCAAATTAACTGCTAATCCTAGAGGTTCACATACTTTTGCCACTCACAGATATGTAATATTGGATCATTTTCCTCAATAAATAAATGACCACATATAATATTTTTGTCTCATTTGTTTAACTGGGTTCTCTTTATCTACTTTTAGGACTTGTGTGAAAATCTGATGATGTTTTAGGCCATATTTATGCAGAAATATAGAAAATTCTAAAGGGTTCACAAACTTTCAAGCACCACTGTAGGCTTTCCTTGTTTCCTTTCTGGGTTTCAAAGAGAGTTCTGAGGCTAATATTCTGTGGCATTATTATATATGGTATAGCATAGTATTAATAGTATCATTCATGGCTTCATTCCTCTTCAGTAACCGTTTTATCCTGGTCAAAACTGCAGTAGATCTGGAGCCCATCCTGGGAATACTGAGCGTGAGATGGGGATAAACCCTGGATGAGATTTCAGTCTGTTGCTATTATTAGGATAAATAGTATTTTGACTTTTTAATCATGTTATACCTCCAAGCTGATATGCTGTTTTACACTTGCACCCATGCTAACCTGCATGTAATAAGTTTGCAGAAACTTATTTGAATGTATAACACACACACACACACAGCACAGCACAGCACTTCAACCCATACATCTTCCTCCACCCTCCATCTCTACCCACCCACACACAGGCAGGGACACACACAAATGTTCATTTGCATTTTCCCTGTGTTTAGTAATTCTTCTCACTTCTGCTTCCCAGCTAATACTAGCAGAGGATTTCTTCCATTTCCAGCCAGTGAAGGCTGTGTTTTCCTGTTTGCATATTTAATGTGTCAGCAACATTGCCATCCCATTAATCATGGACCTTAAGCAAACTACTTTGAGAAAGAATTTCCAAATCACTGTTTACATACTAATTTGTTCTTGTAATATTAATATCATTGGTTTTAAAGTCAGCAGTTTTTGGATGCCGACTTTAATGCACAAAATTTTGAGCGGTGTAAAGTGTGAAGCTAGCCAGCCATCGTAGATATAATGGGGGCAGTGTTTAAAGTTGGATGGTGGATCACAAGTTTGAGGCCTGGTCTGGGCTCGGCAAAAATGTAACATAATTTTCGAAGGGAGCGACCAAGTCGCAATAATAACTGGAGTGTTGGATTCTCTCTTCTTCTTCTTTTTTTTTTAATATGTGGACCGTAGTATTAATAATTTTTAATGTGTGTTCATTTATGCTTCAAGTTGTCTTTCCTCTTCCACGGAGTTTGATTTTAAGCATCGATGGAGCTGATCAGAGCTCTTCCTCCAAGAACTGATGAGTTGTACCTGTTCATTATATTTAATCAAGCTTGAAGGAGGAAATGTGTGATGAAACTGGCAACACTGCAGATGAGGTGTAAGTGTAGCCAATCTCTAATCAAACCAGGCTGAGCACATTTTAGTGGGCTGCAGAGAAATTCTGATCATCAGCGTTAACTGCATCTTTGCTTTCAGGCCTGGAACAGCGCTCTAGGAACATGTTAATATCAAATTTTTAAAAAAACAAAAAAACTCCTATACTAATCGAGCAACTGGTTCTAACCTGCCATTGCACTTTCGGCTACCACTGATTGCCTGAAATCAATCGAAAGACAATGGGTCAATGCATGGTCCCTGAAACATCTCTTAGAGGCCCTTCAAAAATTAAATAAATCAACATCACGTCGAATTTGAAGCAGAGTCTACGGAACAATCTTCCGTCTGCTCCTCAGACGAGTAATTGCTCACTTTTCACATCTCATGTGTTTTACATTTCCTTTTCGGATTGGAGTGCAATGGAGCATTCTTCCACAGCTCCCTCAAAGTTTACCCAAGTGCGGTTTCTGGAGCTGGAGGCCCCTGACTATTATCTGAACCTGGGCCACGCTGCCGATTAGACAGTGGAAACATTCCCCCATCAAGCTGAAGGAGCTTTTCACATCCTCTGCAAGATCAGTGGGTTGTACATGCTCCAGTGCAGACAACCAGGCCATAGAGTGTTTGGCACTTGTGACAAATCCATTTAAGCCTAATTGAGCAGCTGGTGATAGTGAGAAAGCAAACAGAAGTCTCCTGGCGATTACATATTGACTCATAACTATAGATAGAGATGCTGGTTTTAGGCAGGGTTCTTCTAGGCTGATGGAAGTGACATTTCACAGATTTAAAAAGCGCAGTAGAGAAACTGTGAGTGATCAAAAAAAAAAAACTTGGACAAAATTGGCAAAACAGAGGATTCCCCCCCTTTTTTTTAAACAGCATGTCTTCATCTTCTCCTGTGAGGTCCTATTAAGCCAAATTGCAGCAAAATGTCTTATAAGTATTGCACCTTAGCACTTTAATCTTATTGTTTAAGATTTTAGGCCATAGGGGCAGCCATGGCCTGAAGGTTAGGGAAGCAGCTTGGGCCCAAAGGGTCACTGGTTTGATTCCTGGGACCAGCAGGAAAAATGTAAGGGGAGATGAATGAATGAACAGCACTTTTTTCTCCCTCTGTATCATGGCTGAAGTGCCCTTGAGCAAGGCATCTAACCCCCAACTGCTCCCTGGGTGCTGTAGCATAGCATAGCTACTCATTGCTTCAGATGGGTTAAATGCAGAGGAGGAATTTTCCTGTACATGTGACAAATAAAGGCATCTTCTTCTGAAAAAGCTAATTTTGATTTGTGGATTTCTAGTAATCTTGTAGAATCTTGCCCAATTCGTAGATTCAAATGATTTCTTGAGATCTGAACTTCTTCACTGTCGAACATCTTAAGCAGGAAAATATTTAATCTTCACTGTTTCATCTTATAATAACAATTAGTTGTCTCTAATGGCACGAAGTACAGTGTTTACAAAAGTTAAGCATGAAATTAACAATTTCCTATCATTAAGGTGACGAATGAGTCAGTAAAGATAAAATTACCCATCTCCTCTGTAATTAGGGACACAAACTTTCACAGTTAGTTCACCAAGCAGTGTTACAGTCCTCCTTTGTAATAAGAGGGATAATTAAAGGCCATACCTGTCAGCAGCTAAACAGCACATATCTCCTCCTCACTTAGACCTATATTCATGATTCATTTTGCAATACAATTTTTACTCAATGCTTTTTGAAATACCTTCCACAGCTTCCAAAGTAGTGCAAAAGGACCCATGGTTATTTAACACACTAATAACACGTTTTATTTCTTTTGCTAGTACCACTGAACTGAACCGACCTCAAGGGAACTCTATGCGTAAGAAACACTAAACTCTCTCTCATTCTCTCTTACCACTTTCTCTCTCATTCTCCAGTCTCTTATGCAAAAAATAATCTCAACACCCCCACCCAACCATACACATTAAAAAAAAAAATGCATTCTCGGACCTCCTTATAGAAATGAACATGTACCTTTTATTCTTATTGATGCAACACATTTTTTGTTACGATATCTTCCAAAACCTGTAAGACATATAAATACTGATTGACAGGGGTGTGAGGGCTTATACTGACTCAGAGTCTGTCAGTAGGAATGGGACATGCAGCAGAGGACCTGCAGTGACTCATGCTTGGATTGAACTAAGCTTGCAAGGCATGGAGAGAATTACTCACTCCTTCACTCGCTGAAAAGTCGAAGCAAAATCATACTCTAGTGAAAGTGTCAATACTTAATCTACTCAAGTGCTAAATGAAGCTAAATTAAATGGGAATAGGGCATGTTTTCACACTTATCACACTCAAATTGTGTGAAAAGTTAAGGTTAGGTTTAGAAATGGGCAGATTTGGGATTTTGTTTGATTTCCTATAAATGAATCTTTCAAAAAAAAATTCTTCATGAACTTGTATGTTTGTTTGTGGGGGTTTCTTCCATATCAGAGTAATATGTGATCACGTGAAAAAAAAAAAAAGTGGAAGTACATTTTAGCATGTTATGTCCTGAAAATGCATTTTTGAATTTCACATGTGGCATCATGGGAATAAGATATGATCAACTGTGAAAAATAAAACCACATGCACTAAATGTGGAAAGAAATGAATCATTTGAGAAAATCAGATGTGTAGAAATAAAAATGTGAAAAAAAACACGAGGAAAAATGTGTGAATCATTCCATGTGAAATCATATGTGTGGATTTTCTTGAAGTGAATGGTGCAACTGTATCACCCTTGGCCTTTTTGATATGTAAAAACTTCCCATGTGATCATTTTTCTTTTAAGATAATGAAACATTATCGCAAATAGAGCAATTAAGACTAACTGGTAAAGACTCCTTGTGAAAAGTGGGTGTGGTATCCTTGCAATTTGTTCTGTATATATTTGATAGGACATTTGATATATAATTAATCAAGTTAAAATACATCCATCCATTATCCGTTTATCTTGTGCAGGGTTGCGGTCAAGCTGGAGCCTATCCCAGCTGACTATGGGCGAGAGGTGGGGTACACCTTGGACAAGTCACCAGATCATCCTGTGGAGGATGGCCCCATGAGGACAGTTAAAAGTCACACCTGGACTCTTACAGTAATGCTTTTATGGCTGAGTACTACAGTTGACTTGCTAACTTTAGGACTGCAGTTGTCATGAACAGTTTTGCACTCAAGTTTCCATCAATGAAGAGTTACATCAACGAAACTGTCTTCATGTTAAAACTGTTAATATTATAGTCATGCTGTCTGTTGTTGCCCAAATGAGGATGGGTTCCCTTTTGAGTCTGGTTCCTCTCGAGGTTTCTTCCTCATGTCATCTGAGGGAGTTTTTCCTTGCCACCATTGCCACAGGCTTGCTCATTGGGGATAGATTAGGGATAAAATTAGCTCATGTTTTAAGTCGTTCAACTCAGGCTACGTTTACATTAGACCGTATCTGTCTCGTTTTCTTCGCGGATGCACTGTCCGTTTACATTAAACCGCCTGGAAACGCCGGGAAACGGGAATCCGCCAGCGTCCACGTATTCAATCCAGATCGTGTCAGCTCCGGTGCTGTGTAAACATTCAGAATATGCGGATACGCTGTGCTGAGCTCGAGCTGGCGTCTCATTGGACAACGTCACTGTGACATCCACCTTCCTGATTCGCTGGCGTTGGTCATGTGACGCGACTGCTGAAAAACGGCGCGGACTTCCGCCTTGTATCACCTTTCATTAAAGAGTATAAAAGTATGAAAATACTGCAAATACTGATGCAAATATTGCCCATTGTGTAGTTATGATTGTCTTTAGGCTTGCCATCCTTCCACTTGCAAGTGGTAAGTGATGTGCGCTGGGATCATACACACAGCGGCTCAGTCCCGAATCACAGTTTGTTCACTTCACTCGCGTGCTCTGTGAGCTGCGCAAGGCCGGAGTGCGCACCCTCCAGAGGGCACTCGCTGTTCAGGGCGGAGTGATTTGGAGCGCAGGATGCCTGCGGAGCCGAGCGTATCCGTGTATTGGTGTTGCTGTGTGCACGCAAATCGTGTATTGGTGTTGCTGTGTGCACACTAATCATTTTAAAAACGTTAATCTGATGATCCGCTGATACGGTCTAATGTAAACATGGGCTCAGTCATCTTGTAGGTTGTTAGGGTCACTGGAGGCTGGGTGTGAATGGTGTTAGCAGCCTAGAGGGTTGTTAGGGTGATCTGTGGGTCGTTGGCTCTCTCTGCCATCATGTGAGTCATTGAAGTCAGCTGAGTCTTGGTGTGGATGTGTATTCAGTTTTCTGGGAAGTGTGCCAAGGACTGCATTGTAGGTAGCTGATAAGAGGAGTCTCACGCTACGTTCACACTGCAAGGCTTAATGCTCAATTCCGATTTTTTTGTGAAATCCGATTTTTTTTGTGAGGTCGTTCACATTAACAAATATATGCGACTTGTATGTGATCCTCAGTATGAACGAAAAGCGACCTAAAAGTGTTCTGCATGCGCATTGCAGGATACGACGACGTCACACGCAGTGAGCATGGCCAGTGTTTATGGAAGTAAAACCGCCCGGTTGCGGTATGACCCATCCAATCTAGCTTGAATAGCTGTATCCCCCCAAATGGAAATCAGCTCCCTAACCTCTGCGTCCTTCCATTGAGAAGATTCAGAACCTTCACAGCCCGAAGCGTCCCTCGCATTGATGTCATGCGCAGGGGCGCAGATACGTTTTTTGAACTGGGGGGGACAAAAAACTGGGGGGGACAAAGCTGCCAGCAAACCAACCCCAACCCTGATATGCCTGTCAAACTTGTTGTGGGTTACCGTAGCAACCAAGCTCGAGCTCGCAAACTGTGCAGTCTGCGCAGCTCAACCAACCGAATATCAGTCTTTGTTTTGTTTTATGAGTTGTTGCAACTATGTATACACTGCCGTGCACCTCAATAAACCGAATGGTAATTAGTCTTTTGATTTTTCCATGAGGTTTGCCTTATGCAAAGAAAGACAGCATAGACGTTTTTTCCTCCCTATAAGTGGGGGGGACCGAGCGAGGTGAATTTAAATCTGGGTGGGACGAGTCCCCCCCTCTATCTGCGCCCGTGATTATGCGCCATGTTGTTGTAACTTTTTTTGAGAGACCCGCCGCCTACTTCCGTGCAGAATAGTGACGTTTGTGGCTTGTTGATGACGTGTAAGTCGGATGAATGCGACCTGGCGGTTCAGACTGAAGTCGCATATGAAAAGAGCGGATAGGAATCGGAATTAGGACCACATATCCAAACGGCCTGGGTCGGATTTGAAAAAATCGGATCTGTGTCATTCATATTGTCAATAAAAGATCGGATACAGGTCACATATGGGCGAAAAGATCGGATTTGAGTCACTTCAGCCTGCAGTGTGAACATAGCCTCAGTCATGGTTGTTCCAGATCCACTAGAGGATAAATGCCTGTAACTCCCCACTAGTCAAACAGAAGCCTTTCGGATGAGAGGTGAAATGTCTTAAAGAATTTGAAGCAAGTCCAGTTGCCTTCTTTTGCACCTATGGTTGCACCTATGGTTAAAGAGTAAAAAGTAATTTTTTTCATGGAAATTTAACTGGGGTGGTGTAGCGGTTAGCACTATTGCCTCATAGAAAGAAGGTCCTGGGTTCGAGCCCAGTGGCAGACAAGGGCCTTTGTGTGTGGAGTTTGCATGTTCTCCCTGTGTCTGTGTGGGTTTCCTCCAGGTGTTCCGGTTTCCCCCACAGTCCAAAGACATGCAGGTTAGGCTAATTGGTGGCTCTAAATTGACCGTAGGTGTGAATGGTTGTTTGTCTCTGTGTGTCAGCCCTGCAATGACCTGACAACTTGTCAAGGGTGAACCCCGCTTCTCGCCTATAGATAGTTTTCACATGACGTCACAGAGTCGGGGATTCCCTAGTGGCGGCCATCTTGCGGGTCAAGCTTACTGTACGGGTGACTGAGCACACATTGTAACACGTGAGTACAGAGTCTTCAAAAGAACCCAAGCAGGCTATTTAAAGCTAGCAATGGTGCACACCTGTTGTATTCACGGCTGTCTTAATAGGTCAAATGATGAAGTCAAGCGGAGCTTTTATGGAATTCCGTTTTATGCTTATTTCCGAATTATGGAAATCCATTACAGTCCATGAAACAGGAAGTATAAGGATGAGAAAAAAACAGTTTAAATTGGAAAGCCGCACACATTTGCGCAGCCTGAGCGGTGTGCAGGACTGCGCAAATGTGCGCAGCTTTCTGATTTAAACTGTTTTTTTCTCATCCTTATACTTCCTGTTTCATGGACTGTAACGGATTTGCTTATTTAGTAATTTTAATACAGAATTTACTTTGAAATTATAATCAGACACTCCAACGCCCCCCTAAAAAAAAAATCGGATCTGCGCGATTCAGGCGGCATCCGCCAAAAGGCACGCTGTGAATATATAAAGTTGTATATATCAGACAGCCTTTAAAGTTTGATGAAGTCAGTTTCAGGCTTTGGAGCAGGCTTTGGCAGTTTCAGGCTTTGGCAGCCCTGCATAGTCACTTGAAAATGCATCTTTGTCCACTTCGTAGGGGTCAATTCCCCCAATCAAGGCCAGTTTGACTGCATACCGTTGTCGTGAGATGTCGTCTAAGGTATCTATATACTACTGTTTGCTTGATTTTGCCGACATTGATCTTTATTTTAGAAAACTGACTATATAACTTCATAAATTCGTCCAAGATAACGTAGCCGGTAGTGGCGATGGTCCGTTTTGTTTGCCCTACAAGATGGCGGCTGGGGGGCGTTCCCTGGAATGCCGTGACGTCAGTGAAAACTATCTATAGTCAGCTGGGATAGGTTCCAGCTTGCCTGCGACCCTGTACAGAATAAGTGGCGACAGAGGATGGATGGATGGAGATTTAATTGAGTAAGAGTATTAATTGTTAGTGACGCTCAGGTACAGTACAAATGTCCTACAATGTATTCTGCTATCTGCAGATAATAGTTTTATCACAGTCAAATAATTTGCTGTTTTTCACATATGTGGAAATTGTTGTATGTTAAACTTTAGCAGTTCCTTTGAGCATGCTAAGCATTTAACATCTTCTGAAGTGAAAAATTCACATTCGTCCCAAATTCTGCAGATTCCTGATCTCCACTATTTTGTTCATATACTTAGTGGGGTGACCTCATCTCATCTCATTATCTCTAGCCACTTTATCCTGTTCTACAGGGTCGCAGGTAAGCTGGAGCCTATCCCAGCTGACTACAGGTGAAAGGCGGGGTACACCCTGGACAAGTCGCCAGATCATCACAGGGCTGACACATAGACACAGACAACCATTCACACTCACATTCACACCTACGGTCAATTTAGAGTCGCCAGTTAACCTAACCTGCATGTCTTTGGACTGTGGGGGAAACCAGAGCACCCGGAGGAAACCCACGCGGACATGGGGAGAACATGCAAACTCCGCACAGAAAGGCCCTCGCCGGCCACGGGGCTCGAACCCAGACCTTCTTGCTGTGAGGCAACAGCGCTAACCACTACACCACCGTGCCGCCTGGGGTGACCTCATTATCTCAAATACATTCACTTCCTACTCACCCTTGACTTCCCCCACATTCCCTACTCCATACTCGTTCCATTTGACCTGTGGCAGTGGAGGCCCCTCTCCAGCAACTCCCTCCAATCTGAACTTCACTTTTGGAAGCTTCATATAGCCATCGATGAATGGCGTATTGTCCCCCCTCAAGATAAATGACTCTCCTAACAATATGAGAGAGCTGTCGCTTTGCCCTTCCATTCATAGGGCAGGACACTTATCTTGAGCTGTCCTAGAACCTTTGACTTCCTAACAGTAGAAAGGAAATGGAGGG
The DNA here is from genome assembly GCF_027579695.1 of Neoarius graeffei. Taxonomy (NCBI): domain Eukaryota; kingdom Metazoa; phylum Chordata; class Actinopteri; order Siluriformes; family Ariidae; genus Neoarius; species Neoarius graeffei. The sequence continues at coordinate 20,243,689 of NC_083588.1, forward strand.
TCAGCTCCTTTTCTTATGCAGAACAGCACAGCTGAGCCCCCTGATTTATCTGTAGGAAATTAAAGGCTTTTAGGCCTGATAAAATCCACAAATGATTACAGACAGTGGAACAAGACAAAATGGCACTGTTTGGGCAAAGCAACATAAAAAATATTCAGGCTTGACGAAATAGCTCTCTCATGATATCAGTTTATTTCAGTAGCTTACTCTTTTGAAAAATTCTTCTCTGTGGTGTAATGGGTTAAAATACAGGATTACAGTAACTGTATAATTTAATTAGATCATAACATAATAATGTTGTACTATTTAAAATGAACGTCTGGCCTCCTGTGATAAGCCATGACTGACGAGGCCATGAAAAACAGCTATAGGTGCTTTTCACCATGTCACCCCAAATTAGATGCAGAGTCTGATTTATGGCAAATGTAAACATTGGCCATCTGAGTTTAATTACAATGCACCAATAAAATAAACTGTTCCTAAATGAACAGTAGTAAGGACATGCTTCATTAGAGTGTGCTGTTGTGACAAGTACATCATGATATACTCGCTATGGCTAATTACTGTAAGAGACCCCTTTGGTTTCAGGACTGCAAATATACAAATTAAAGTAAATGTGTACATTCGACTTGCAGCGTATTAAAGCTTTATGATTAGAACGGGACAACATATCACTTCAAATAGCCATGCTTGCTGGAGACATTGTGCGCACGTAAGGCAGAAACCTAAACATTACAATTTATCTGACAGGCAGTACATTCAGATTAAACATGAACAAAAAGGTAGATTTGTGATTTTATGAATGTCTGACAAAACATTGCACTCACTGGTGCTTCTTTTAATGTATAAATACTGTATGTAGAGCACTGTGCACAAGTTTAGGCACATGTAAAGAAATGCTTTAAAGTAAAAAAACAAACAAACAAAAAAACTTCCATAAAGAGCAGTAAATAGCAGTGAACTAACTGAAATAAATATTTAGCATCACAACCCTTTTTTTTTTTAATGCATCAGTAGTCTCAGGCATATTTCATATAATTCTGCAAGAATTTTGGCTGGTAAGTAAGTTTATTATTATTATTATTAATTTTTTTTCCAGGCAAATCCTAACAGCCAGCATTCATTTTTCTGTCTACATGGTCGATCTTATTTACTGACATAGTTTTTAATATTTTGGTACATTTCATATTTAATTTCTTATGGAAAAGTAATGTCGAGGAATCTATTTACTGACCCAGTAATGCAGAAGTTGTGAAATAAATATCTAAGAAAAGATATTATATATACAGTATATATGCATATGCATATATATATATATATATATATATATATATATATATATATATATATATATATATATATATATATATATATATATGCAAATGGGGCAATTGACTTATTAACTTAACTAAGCTCTGTGTTTAGTCCTTCTGGAATTTTAAGAGTGGAAAAGAACTGAGACAAAATTAATGCATCTAACGCACAACATTACATCAGATTGCATTTTTTTTTAAACACTAAGACACAACTCGTAATATATAAGTTATTTATGTCTTCCCTTGTCTCACTGCAAGTGATGTTTTTAAACCTTGCAGCTTATCTTAGAAAATCCTCTGTGATATGACAGGATATGGAATGCAAGCAGATGAAGACCAGGGATGTTTGGCTTTAAGTAACTTTCTGTGTGGCATATTACATTTTGGGGTGGCACGGTGGTGTAGTGGTTAGTACTGTTGCCTCACAGCAACCAAGTTCTGGGTTTGAGCCCAGTGGCCAATGGGGGCCTTTCTGTATGGAGTTTGCATGTTCTCTCCGTGTCTGCTTGGGTTTCCTCCAGGTGCTCCGGTTTCCCCCACAGTCCAAAGACATGCAGGTTAGGTTAACTGGTGACTCTAAATTGACCGTAGGTGTGAATGTGAGTGTGAATGGTTGTCTGTGTCTATGTGTTGGCCCTGTGATGACCTGGCGACTTGTCCAGGGTGTACCCTGCCTTTCGCCCGTAGTCAGCTGGGATAGGCTCCAGCTTGCCTGCGACCCTGTAGAACAGGATAAAGCGGCGAGAGATAATGAGATGAGAGACTAAGACACAACTCGTAATATAGAAGTTATTTATGTCTTCCCTTGTCTCACTGCAAGTGATGTTTTTAAACCTTGCAGCTTATCTTAGAAAATCCTCAGTCATATGACAGGATATGGGATGCAAGCAGATGAAGACCAGGGATGTTTGGCTTTAAGTAACTTTCTGTGTGGCATATTACATTTTGGGGCGGCATGGTGGTGTAGTGGTTAGTACTGTTGCCTCACAGCAACCAAGTTCTGGGTTCGAGCCCAGTGGCCAATGGGGGCCTTTCTGTATGGAGTTTGCATGTTCTCTCCATGTCTGCATGGGTTTCCTCTGGGTGCTCCAGTTTCCCCCACAGTCCAAAGACATGTAGGTTAGTGGCTGTAAATTGACCGTAGGTGTGAACGTAAGTGTGAATGGTTGTTTGTCTCTATGGGTCAGCCCTGAAATGATCTGGCAACTTGTTCATGGTGTACCCCGCCTTTTGCCCATAGTCAGCTGGGATAGGCTCCAGCTACATTTTAAAAAGAAATGGGGTATTCATGAAAATCCAGCATCACTGGAAGGCAGCTTCAGATGCAAGTGTGAAGATTCAGCATGAAGCAGCTTCAAAATGTTTGAATGTCAGTAAGGAAGGTTGATCACTCGTTAGACAGAAAAATGAATGCTGTCTGTCGGGGATTGCCTGCAAAAATAGAAGCAAGTGTACAGGTGTCCTTTAAAACATTAATTCTTTACAGGTCCCTAAGCTTGTGCAGTGCCATACATACATACATACAGTGGTGCTTGGAAGTTTGTGAACCCTTTAGGATTTTCTATATTTCTGCATAAATATGACCTAAGACATCATCAGATTTTCACACAAGTCCCAAAAGTAGATCAAGAGAACCCAGTTAAACAAATGAGACAAAAATATTATACTTGGTCATTTATTTATTGAGGAAAATGATCCAATATTATATAACTGTGAGTGGCAAAAGTATGTGAACCTCTAGGATTAGCAGTTAATTTGCAGGTGAAATTAGAGTCGGGTGTTTTCAATCAATGGGATGACAATCAAGTGTGAGTGGGTACCCTGTTTTATTTAAAGAACAGGGATCTATCAAAGTCTGATCTTCACAACACATGTTTGTGGAAGTGTATTGTGGCACAAACAAAGGAGATTTCTGAGGACTTCAGAAAAAATGTTGATGCTCATCAGGCTGGAAAAGGTTACAAAACCATCTCTAAAGAGTTTGGACTCCACCAATCCACAGTCAGACAGATTGTGTACAAATGGAGGAAATTCAAGACCATTGTTACCCTCCCCAGGAGTGGTCGACCAACAAAGATCACTCCAAGAGCAAGGCGTGTCATAGTCGGCAAGGTCACAAAGGACCCCAGGGTAACTTCTAAGCAACTGAAGGCCTCCCTCACATTGGCTAATGTAAATGTTCATGAGTCCACCATCAGGAGAACACTGAACAACAATGGTGTGCATGGCAGGGTTGCAAGGAAAAAGCCAAAAAGAACACTGCTACTTATCTGCAATTTGCTAAAGATCACATGGACAAGCCAGAAGGCTATTGGAAAAATGTTTTGTGGACATATGAGATCAAAATAGAACTTTTTGGTTTAAATGAGAAGTGTTATGTTTGGAGAAGGGAAAACACTGCATTCCAGCATAAGAACCTTATCCCATCTGTGAAACATGGTGGTGGTGGTGGTAGTATCATGGTTTGGGCCTGTTTTGCTGCATTTGGGCCAGGATGGCTTGCCATCATTGATGGAACAATGAATTCTAAATTATACCAGTGAATTCCAAAGGAAAATGTCAGGACATCTGTCCATGAACTGAATCTCAAGAGAAGGTGGGTCATGCAGCAAGACAACGACCCTAAGCACACAAGTCATTCTACCAAAGAATGGTTAAAGAAGAATAAAGTTAATGTTTTGGAACGGCCAATTCAAAGTCCTGACCTTAATCCAATCAAAATGTTGTGGAATGACCTGAAGTGAGCAGTTCATGTGAGGAAACCCACCAACATCCCAGAGTTGAAGCTGTTCTGTACTGAGGAATGGGCTAAAATTCCTCCAAGCCAGTGTGCAAAACTGATCAACAGTTACCGGAAATGTTTAGTTGCAGTTATTGCTGCACAAGGGGGTCACACCAGATACTGAAAGCTAAGGTTCACATACTTTTGCCACTCACAGATATGTAATATTGCATCATTTTCCTCCATAAATAAATGGCCAAGTATAATATTTTTGTCTCATTTGTTTAACTTGGTTCTCTTTATCTACTTTTAGGACTTGTGTGAAAATCTGATGATGTTTTAGGTCATATTTATGCAGAAATATAAAAAATTCTAAAGGGTTCACAACATGCAGAAAACATCACTGGAATGCAGCTTCAGATGCAAGTCTGAAGATTCAGCACGAAGCAGCTTCTTTATCTCTGTTCTGACCTTGTCCCTTATCAGCATTGTTATAATGTAATTCTTTCAGGCCTTTTTTTTTTTAATTCCTTGAGCTTTCCCCCACACTACTTTGTGTCCTGTAATTTCACAAGTCTGGCTGAACTAAAAAAAAAAAGGTTTTATAATATTGTCTAGCTCACTTTATTAGAATGTGCTGACAGATAGACTAAAGAATCTGGAGTCTCATTAGTGGGTAAAATGAATCCTTCTGTATAAAGTTAATTCATGATTAAAATGATTTATTTTGTTCAATTACAATGGAGTTACATTCAAATAAGTTGTTTGCAATACTTTTTAATAGGCCAAACTGAACTGGACGTTCCTTCCATATTTACAACAGTTTCTCTAACACTGATTTCCTTCATACTTACATGTTGATAAATGCCTATCACCTGTAAAATACCAATGTGCTCAAGGTGAAGCTGCTTTATATTTGGTGATGGCCATAAAGCTACAGGAAATGTAAACAACAAAAGCAGCTCATTGCAGCTCAAGTTATAGGGTGCCATTTCTTTTATCCTGGGTGAATGGCTACATTTCTTTGTATTAATGTACGGATTTGTTTTCAATTGCTTGTGCTCAAGTGATCAAAATGAAATAACAGTAAAATTATTCCTACAATTTTAACTGAACGTGTGTGTGCAACTGAAATAAATAAGCATTACATTACATTACATTACATGGTATTTAGCAGACGCTTTTATGCAGAGCAACGTACAACGAGTGCAAAATTCAGGTCCACAAAGTGCTGAACTTCTAGATAAGAAAGTTCTAGTGCCAACTGAACAAGTGACAGCAATACCTAGTGTACAATGCTGTTGAAAAACCAATACTCAAACAGCCAAGGAAACAAACCAACCATATAAAGCATAACTAAGTAAAGAACTCAAAACAGCTAACCCCAGGCCAGACCATACACAGCCTGGGTTGGTCAAGACTGAAACACAGTTACACAGTGGTCAGGAAAGAAGATTAAATAAGTGAAATAAGCAAAAATAAAATTACAGTAATTCATTCCAGTTGCACATTTTGAAGCCGGGTTTTCATGAATACCACATTTTCTTTTTAAAATGTTGTTTCCTTTGTGTCCAGTTTGATAAATGAGGCTCAACTGCTTTTAATTTGTCAGCTAGCTTCAGTTTTCTGAGTGGAATATCAATGGTGTAGATGACTACAGTATGAAACATCCACTAGACACAAATGAATGTACATATACCTGCGTGTATGTACACCTGCATGATATTTTCACTAAAACATTTATCCTACTTGAAAATATTAGCCTGTATTTAAAATTAATGTTTCTTTGCCTTATCGAATCACCAAGGAAGGCCAGTCTTTAATCTCTTTTGGCTGAGAAAACACAATGCAATGCAAAAGTCTTCAGCCCATGTAAAGAAATGCTGTAGATCAAAAATGGCTTAAAAATAATGAAATGAAATGTTTCAACATAAAAAAAAAACTCTAAACAGCAGTGAGCCATAATAAATAAAACAAAGTCAGTATTTGGTGTGAGATGACTCTTTGCTTTAAAAACAAAACAAAACAGTAGTCTCCGGTACAGTGAGTCCAGTTTTATAAGGAAATGAGCTGTAGGTTTTACTCAGTGTTGTAGCTGAGTCACTAAAGCTTGAGTCCAAGTCCAGTCTTGAGTCCCCAGTGTTCAAGTCCAAGTCAAATCCAAGTCATTAAAGAAAATTTCGAGAGTCGAGTCCGAGAACAAGATTCCAACCGCACCATTTGACGGTGGCTGTTGCTGCCTTTATGTGAAACTGTCTCTGCTACTGTGTTGGGCTAATGCAGACCTGGGCATTTTACAGCCCGCGGGCCGCATCCGGCCCTTTGGTTCATTCTGACCGGCTCGCGTAAGGTTAATTAGAAATTACAAAATAAATGTATTTTCTAATTTTACCTCATGCATGGACTGAATGTGCATTGCTTTTATTTTGAAGTTGTGTTCAACAAAAACGCAATGTGCGCGACATGAACATGACATGAAATCCCACGAAACCTAATCCCGCGATAACTACTTCCGTAATTTGTCCAGACCAACCACAAACTTGTACGTCATCCTTCAAACGGTCCAGCCAATCACATAGTTTGACGTCACCAGCAGGCGCCGGAGCCCGAGCTGATCTGTAGATCTGATACCTACACCGAATCGACATTGTTGGAAGCAGATCACAAGAAGACTTTAGCCCCCAAAAAGAAGAAAGGTAGATGCCAAATGCAGGGCTTTCAACAAAACATGGACTGTATCTTGCTTGATATTTGGAGTAGAAAGACAATATTGTGATGTCTTTATTGTGTTTTGGGGTGAATGTGACTGAAAAAAATGGTACAAACGTTCACATTTTGTTAACCATTGTTTTGGGAAATTTGATTGAATACATTACATTTTGTAAGGCAGCCTCGTTTTTTCCATACTCTTACCAGTCTTAGCAGCTTGTAAAAACAATGTTATTTACTGCTTTATATAAAGAAATACAATTAATATTGGGGCGGCACGGTGGTGTAGTGGTTAGCGCTGTCGCCTCACAGCAAGAAGGTCCTGGGTTCGAGCCCCGGGGCTGGCGAGGGCCTTTCTGTGTGGAGTTTGCATGTTCTCCCTGTGTCCACGTGGGTTTCCTCCGGGTGCTCCGGTTTCCCCCACAGTCCAAAGACATGCAGGTTAGGTTAACTGGTGACTCTAAATTGACCGTAGGTGTGAATGTGAGTGTGAATGGTTGTCTGTGTCTATGTGTCAGCCCTGTGATGACCTGGCGACTTGTCCAGGGTGTACCCCGCCTTTCGCCCGTAGTCAGCTGGGATAGGCTCCAGCTTGCCTGCGACCCTGTAGAAGGATAAAGCGGCTACAGATAATGAGATGAGATGAGACAATTAATATTATGCAGAATTTAGTTCAGCCTTTTGGTCCGGCCCTCCACAAAATTTTCTGTTTCTCATGTGGCCCCATGGAAAAAATAATTGCCCACCGCTGGGCTAATGTTACTGCTTGACTGCCCCATTTTAGTGAATAGGCTACAGATAAAAAGTTTGTTCATTGCTTAGCAAGCCCCGCCCACTATCAACTGGGCAAATAACATGAGAGAGGGTTAACACTAGCTAGTTCATCACTCAACAAGCAAGCGCCGCTATCAACGGGGCAATGAACATAGCGTGTCACTTCTCTAGATGGAGTCTTGCCAAATGACAATTGAAGTTCGAGGTTGTCCCCGTCGTCTCCGCGATAGTTCTACATAATGGAACACATAGCAGTGCCTTTTTTCCCACTACACGAGAAGTCTGTATAAGCAAAGCGGATAATCCTAGGGGCTTCTCTCCAGGCACTTTAACGCCATTAACGTTAGTTTGTTCCTGAACAGGTGAATGTGCATTCTCTTGCATGAAATTAGTATAAAAAATTCATGTAGATATAAATATCTTATGCCAAATTATTATGGCATGTTATAAAAAATAATGAAAAAATCCAAGCACTCATCTTCAATTTACAAGTCCGATGCAGTTAATGCACGAGTCCGAGTCATCAGTGCTCAAGTCCAAGTCAAGTCACAAGTCCTTAAAATTAGGGCACGAGTCAGACTCGAGTACTACAAGCCTGGTTTTACTGAGCATCTTGCAGAATCAGCCACAGTTCTTCTGGACACTTTGGCTGTCACACTTGCTTCTTAATTTTGCACCAAAACCCAGGAGCCTTCATTATATTTTCTTTTTTTAATCTGAAAAGTGCTCTCTTATGTAATATGCTGCTCACATACAAACTTTTTTTTTCTCTAACATTTAATTTTGTGCTAGAAAACGAATGTTTGGAACTCTAACATGTTTTTGTACTGACTCAATAATGTAGAAATCATAAAATAGAAATCTATAACAAAGTTTGTATGAAAAAAAATAGGGTGCCTAAAACTTTTGCACAATACTGTACATCTGTCATTGACTATAACACATAGTACAATCACTAAAACATATTTTTAGCATGACGAGTAGCATGTGTTATAACTATAAGATAAGTGATTAAGATCAGCATGCTCTATTTTACGTTTACTCATAGAACTTTTTCTCAGATCTATTACAAGCTTGAAATGCTAGCTCAGCAAAATAATCACTTCTGCATCATTACTTTACAGCAAATGACATTTAATGGATTTCTTTAAAAAATGCTCCACCCCTCAGTTCGGATTAAACAGGTTCTGTCACTGAAGCTGACTATCTGTACATCCTCTGCAAATCTCTCGATCATTTTTAAACAAAGAAAGTGAGTATTATCAGAATGATTCTTTCAACAGTATTTTTATTGGACCATAAACCATGACCACACCACCCAGATGTTAGGACTCTTAGTAATGTGTAACAAATTGATGGACACACACCGAGACACAAGGTCTCCAGCTGCTCCATATTGGCATTGGCACTTCTCTTGCCAAGGCAGGTCGACTGATAAGCTTAAATTCTTTGGATAGTTTATATTTGAGCCTTTGAGTTTGATAGTTATCAGCTGTATTTAGGTAAGCTGTATAATTTTGGTTGCTGCAAAGAACAAGCAGTTGGTCATACGAAATCATTTCGATTTATAACATCAGACTCCAGCATGAGAATAAGCCAAGTCAATGGCTTTGACGAATCAAACAAAGAGGAATGCAATTGTTAAGGGCTTCACTGTAGGCTCTTGCACACCAACTTTGGGCATTTCTCCCTGTCCAAACAGCCCATCAGGACTTAGTGCAGCTGTGCGGTCCTGCATTTCACATTGACACGCTTTGGCAAGCATTTGCCACACCACATGTGTTGTGGAGGTTTTAGTCCAGGGATGAAAATCTATGTCATTCTTTACACTAGCACTACACTAGAGAACTAGGGCTGATACACAAAGCGATGCAACTGATTAGGTGATATCAGTCATGTTGCATAATACAAGAAGTCACAATGGTTAGAATTGGGAAATTACTATATTTATGACCTGGATGACTGATAGTTGTTTCCTTGATTACACCTTGACCACATCAGTGCTGTTTAGTCACAGGATGGATGGTTTTGTCGTACAACGTAGGACACTCAGATAACAAAGAGTCAGTGGTATAATTTGGTTATGAGAAAAAGCTCATTAGAATGGTATTTGTTTTTTTCTTGCCATCATCTCTATTTAAAAAAAAAATGCAACTCTTTTGGCAAATACCAGCGCCTAAAACAAGATAAGGCTTTGTCTCCTGGTTTGTGGTTTGTTATATCTTTTTTTTCTTCATGACTTTGGTAGATTTTATGTACTTTCTTGGCTATTACTTTCTGCTCTGACTCCATTTCCTATGAATATGCTTGTAACAACTTGTTACTTCCACCAAATTTGGTGGAGGGGGTTATTTTTCACCCCTTTTTGTTTGTTTGTTTGTTTGTTTGTTTCTCTGTTTCCAGTATAACTCAAAAAGATTTTGATGCAAATCAATGTTTGGCCCATTCTATAATTGCAGGTACATTTCAAGTATCGACTCTGGTAGTCAGCGTCAACTCTGTTATGGTTAAACTAGGCAATCCGTTAACAGGATTGGCTATAACAGAGTTGACATTTTCCACCATTCTGTGTCTTAACTCCACATGCTAACCTCAAACTAGCTACCACACGGTATGTATAAAAAAAAGAAAAATAATTTTATGGATTTTAATTGCATTATTGTTTTAAAAAAAATGAGTGAGAGATTCACTCCAATATTACAATAACAGATTTGACAAATAATTAATCTACTGTTGGTGTATCCTCAACATTTTGTTCCAAATTAATGCGAGAAGAATCATCACAAACTCACTGCCTTTGTGAAGTTTCCCACCAGAGGAGGTGACATCTGTCAGTGTAGGTGTCATGTGTATTGTTAAAAGTCTTTGTGGATTTTATGCAGTTTTATAACAGAGTTAACAGAGTTGACAAGAACATTGGGATAGATCATTTTTGTGGCTACTGCCTCATAGAGGTAGGCGCCACTATGTCATTGTGTTGTAAGAATGAGTGTAACAATAGTGCACTGTGCATGCGCATACACATACATGTGTTTCGATTAAAACTGGCCGGTGAGGGTATACAACTTGGTTCACCATTCGAAATACATGGACTAGACTAAAGAAATCACTTTCAAACATGTTTATGCTTATTACCGAGGGAAAGTGCGTTCCTATTTTAAAATATACTCCAGGTTGTCCCCCTTTCCTCTCCTTCTTCGGCCAGTGGTCCCATGTGTGATGTAGATGTGATGCACTTCCAAGTTGTTACAGGAAGTTGTTGAAAAGAGTATTGAGACCACGGAGCTCTAGCGCCAGGCCTTTTTCAGGAAATAAGAGTTTCGGTCATGGTGACAGCGTGTATATGTCAGTCTTGGTTTGGAGGTTTCAGTTTCGAAAACTGTAAGAGGTAAGAGTAGGATAATATAAAGTACAGACACTTGGTATCTTTTACTTCTGTGATTTTTAAATTGTTCATTTCTGGATCATGCTTCATTTTTTTGGCTATTGCCTCATGGAGTAAATATATATATGCTATATGGTACATGGTATCAGAAAAGAATTTTATTTATAAGCAGTAGCCACATGTACCCATAAGGTACCTATTTTTTAAATTATTATTACTGAAATTTCAAATAATACAGAAAATAGGCTTTCTATGCAATTGATTTTCTCATCTCATCTCATTATCTCTAGCCGCTTTATCCTTCTACAGGGTCGCAGGCAAGCTGGAGCCTATCCCAGCTGACTACGGACGAAAGGTGGGGTACACCCTGGACAAGTCGCCAGGTCATCACAGGGCTGACACATAGACACAGACAACCATTCACACTCACATTCACACCTACGGTCAATTTAGAGTCACCAGTTAACCTAACCTGCATGTCTTTGGACTGTGGGGGAAACCGGAGCACCCGGAGGAAACCCACGCGGACATGGGTAGAACATGCAAACTCCACACAGAAAGGCCCTCGCCGGCCACGGGGCTCGAACCCGGACCTTCTTGCTGTGAGGCGACAGCGCTAACCACTACACCACCGCACCGCCCCGCAATTGATTTTATGACAGTTAATGGAATAAGACCCAAAAAACAGATTGTTAGACTGAATCACTTCATGTTTATTTAAGTTGAATGTATGAATTAGTAATTGAAGACAGCCTATAATGTGGGGGGTGGGAGTTATTTAGTAAATGTTTTATGGATAAATTGGGTCTAAAATGTACATCAAGCATTGCTTTTGGTGAAAGTTTGTCATAATTTGCATTATTGTTCAAAACTGGCAGCACGGTGGTGTAGTGGTTAGCACTGTCACCTCACAGCAAGAAGGTTCTGGGTTTGAGCCCAGTGGCTGTCGGAGGCCTTTCTGCGTGGAGTTTGCATGTTCTCCCCGTGTCTGCGTGAGTTTCATCCGGGTGCTCCGGTTTCCCCCACAGTCCAAAGACATGCAGTTAGGCTAATTGGTGGCTCTAAATTGACCATAGGTATGAATGTGAGTGTGAATGGTTGTTTGTCTCTATATGTTAGCCCTGCAATGATCTGGTGACTTGTCCAGGGTGTACCCCGCCTCTCACCCATAGTCAGCTGGGATAAGCTCCAGCTTGCCCGTGACCCTGCACAGGATAAGCGGTGATGGAAAATGGATGGTTCAAAACTGATTCAATAAAGATTTCTTTTGTGGAAAATAACAAAAGGTTTATCTCAAAGACGCGAAATGTACCCCAAATTCTAGAATGATCCATATGTATTATATGTATTTGGATCTAGGATTTTTTTGGGCTCTTTACAATGCAACTCAAAAAGTAGTGAGTGAATTTTGATGAAATTTGGAGGAAAGGTCAACCATGGGCCAAGGAACAATTCATTAAATTTTGATGCAAATCCGAATATGTAGCATGGCGGAGGTATTTACTCTACCAAGTGCCCTTCTAGTGTTTTCCCTGTTTTTTATTTATTTTTTTGATGTGATCACAGACCCTTCCATTTACTACTGTCAATTTTTTAAAGCTCAATGTCTATGATGTTTTATAATCCAAGATCCATGACTTGCATATAAAAAAAATATTGTTCAAACACAAAAATACAAAACCACACATTCATTGGCCTCACAACAAGAACGTCCTGGATTTGAGCCCAGTGGCCAACAAGGGCCTTTCTGTGTGGAGTTTGCATGTTCTTCCCATGTCTGTGTGGGTTTCCTCCGGGTGCTCTGGTTTCCCCCACAGTCCAAAGACATGTAGGTTAGGTTAACTGGTGCCTTTAAATTGACTGTGAGTGTGAATGGTTGTTTATCTCAATGTGTTTATTTATTTATTTGCCCCATAAACCAACACTACACTGTCAGAAACAGGGGTACAGTAGGAATCCATTTCTGTCCCCCAAGGTACACTAATGTACCCCCTAGGGCTCATTATTGGACCTCAAGGTAATTATGTGTATCTTTTTAGGGCCAAAAAGGTATATATATGTTCCCAAGCAGTATTTAAAAGATGCAAATAAATACCTTAGAGGGTACTGCCCCAGTGACAAGCCATTGTACCCCTAAAGGTACAATAATGTACTTTATTTTCTCATCTCATTATTTCTAGCCACTTTATCCTGTTCTACAGGGTCACAGGCAAGCTGGAGCCTATCCCAGCTGCCTACAGGCGAAAGGCGGGGTACACCCTGGACAAGTCGCCAGGTCATCACAGGGCTGACACATAGACACAGACAACCATTCACACTCACATTCACACCTACGGTCAATTTAGAGTCACCAGTTAACCTAACCTGCATGTCTTTGGACTGTGGGGGAAACCGGAGCACCCGGAGGAAACCCACACGGACATGGGGAGAACATGCAAACTCCGCACAGAAAGGCCCTCATCCGCCACGGGGCTCGAACCCGAACCTTCTTGCTGTGAGGCGACGGTCTAACCACTACACCACCGTGCCGCCCACTACTTTATTTTCTGATGCAGTTAAAAATTATTTATTATAATATACAGTGTCTTGCAAAAGTATTCATCCCCCTTGGTGTTTGTCCTGTTTTGTCGCATTACAAGCTGTATTAAAATGGATTTTGGGGGGGTTAGCGCCATTTGATTTACACAACATGCCAACCACTTTAAAGGTTCAAATGGTTGTTTTATTGTGACACAAATAATAATTAAGATAAAAAATAAATAAAAAAACAGAAATCTGGAGTGCGCATAGGTATTCACCCCCTTTCATATGGAACCCCTAAATAAGAGCTGGTCCAATCAATTCACTTCATAAGTCACATAATTAGTTGACTAAGAGCCACCTGTGTGCAATCAAAGTGTACATGATCTGTCACATGATGTCTGTATAAATCAACCTGTTCTGGAAGGACCCTGACTCTGCAACACTACTATGCAAGCAACATGAAAACCAAGAAGCACTCCAAACAGGTCAGAGACAAAGTTGTGGAGAAGTATGGATCAGGGTTGGGTTATAAAAATATCCCAAACTTTGAATATCCCAGGGAGCACCATTAAATCCATTATAGCAAAATGGAAAGAATATGTCACCACTACAAACCATGACAAGAGAAGGCTGCCCACCAAAACGCAGACCAGGCAAGGAGGGCATTAATCAGAGATGCAACAACGACACCAAAGATAACACTGAAGGAGCTGCAAAGATCCACAGTGGAGATAGGAGTATCTGTCCATAGGACCACTTTAAGCTGTACACTCCACAGAGTGCGGCTTTATGGAAGAGTAGCCCAAAAAAGTAATTGCTTAAGAAAAGACATTTGGAGTTTGCCCAACAGCATGTGGCAGACTCCCCAAAGACATGGAAGAAGATTCTCTAGTCAAATGAGACTAAAATTGATCTTTTTCGCCATCATGGGAAATGCCATGTGTGGCACAAACCCAACACCCTGAGAACACAATTCCTACAGTGTAGCATGGTGGTGGCAGCATCATGCTGTCGGGATATTTTTCACCTGCAGGGACAGGAAAGCTGATCAGGACTGAAGGAAAGATGGATGGTACTAAATACAGGGCAATTCTCGAAGAAAACCTGTTTGAGTCATCCAGAGGTTTGAGACTGGGATGAAAGTTCACATCCCAGCAGGACAATGACCCTAAACATACTCCTAAAGCTATACTGAAGTGGTTTAAAGGGAAACATTTAAATGTCTTGGAATGGCATAATCAAAGCCCAGACCTCAATCCAATTGAGAATCTGTGGCATAACTTGAAGATTGCTGTACATCAATGCAACCCATCTAACTTGAAGGAGTTAGAACAGTTTTGCCTTGAGGAATGGGTAAAAAATCCCAGTGGCTAGATATGCTAAGCTAAAAGAGACATACCCCAAGAGACTTGCAGCTGTAATTGCAGCAAAAGGTGGCTCTACAAAGTATTGACTTTGGGGGGTGAATACCTATGCACACTCCAGATTTCAGTTTTTTCATCTTCATTATTGTTTGTGTCACAATAAAACAACAGTTTGAACCTTTAAAGTTGTAGGCATGTTGTGGAAATCAAATGGTGCTAACCCCCCCAAAATCCATTTTAATTCCAGCTTGTAATGCGACAAAACAGGACAAACACCAAGGAAGATGAATACTTTTGCATGACATTGTATAAGTAAATATATATTTTATTCTTTAGTTACATCCTTTGCATGTGCAAAAGCAAACCTACATTTTTTCCCCAAAAAAATGTCTGTAACTCAAAATAGAGGGCACATGAGATTTGGAGTTGAGTTTACATGTGCGGTTGTTCTGTAATAACATTACACTATTGGAGAGCAGGATACACTATTTACAGGCAAAGTAAATGTTCTATGGACATTAGTAAGCTATTTTTGGCTTTCATTTTTAAACATATATATTTGTGTTAATTCCCCCTCCCCCTTTTGTTCAAATGTATGCTATTACTACAGCCAAACGAGGCCACAGATAGACAGGTTACATTTTCAAGAGTTACTCTCTGGTGTACAAGATAAATGCATGGTGACATAAGGACCAGCTCTGCTATTTACTTTTTCATTATTTGTATTTATTCTGTGTAAACTCCAGGCCCGTGAACAGGGCTCTGTAGCCATATCGACTTACAGAGTGCCTGCAATTTCACCAGGCTGCCTTGTACGCTTGGATTCAGCTGCTCTAAACAAACCATTTCTGGCCTTCATAAAATCATCCAGGCTACTCTGCTGAGCAGCCAATTAGAAAAGTTTTCACTAGAGTAAGCATTTTAAATGGACTTTAAATGCATGTCAAGTAGCATACAATCTGATGCTCTCAGTCCAAAGCCTTATCTGATTTTTTTTTCCACAGTCATGCAAATTATTCAGGACTTAATGTGCTTTTAAAGCTATTTACTAGAGTTCATTTCAAATGTTTCATGGTGGTTTCCCTGCCTCGTGACATGACATTGAAAGCAATATAATTCTATATAGATCTACAGTAGCTCTATAGTTCAAGTGAAGCTTGAAAAGACATTAAGCGAGAACACGTCCCATGATGACACCAGGAACTCACCAGCCATATTTTTTGCAAGATGCTTAATACTTTATGTCAAATGGTCTGAAACAGGCCGGGGATAGTTAATGTATGAGGCACTGGCCTGGCTACTGTTTCATTGCTAAAGCTTCCTTCCTTTCAGGTGCCAGTGCAAATAGGAGCCATTCTGAAACCCTCCGTTTGCAGAAAATAGAGCTCAGCCTATAGGGTGAGGCACAGGTTCCAAAACAAAAACATCTCACAAAGCCCTTTCGATGTTTACCTTTTGCAATTTTTGCCCAATTTGTCTTAATTCCTCAAGTCAAGCCCCTGTAACTGTATATGAGCTGACAAAAAGCAGTGAATTATGACTGATCACCTGCATGGGATCCATTCTGAACTTGGCATGTTTGAAAATTATGTAGGATAACTTTAGAGCCAACCACCTCGACTTTTAGTTAATTTCTGTTTATTTACACTTCATGTCTGTACTTGCCCTGGAAGTGAGGAATGTCGACATCTGTATATGTCCAGATTTAATGAACTTTAAAGTTCAATAAAAAGCAGAGCTATTTGCCAGAGTTTCATTTGCGCAAAATTCATCTCCACAGTATGATAAATAAAGCTGACCGTGCGATTCGCATTCAAAGCCTTAGGGCAATGTTGTTTTTTTTTCCTAAGAGCAATTATAACATTTCACATTTCCTTATTTTCAAGAAATGGTGGACTCAATGACGCACATTTCACACCAATTACAATCTTGCTTCATTATATCTGTTTGCACAGAAAACCAACAAAAAAAAACAAAAAACAAAACCAGCAGTGTTCATTTTTTCCATAATAGAAGTACTGTAGGTATTTGTAAGCCTCCAGTTGTTTAGTGAAATATACTGGATGGTGTAAACAGAACGTGCACTATCCATTTTTAAAAAGCTTTAAAATGAATCTGCACCAGCAAGGTGACAAAGTTGTTGCCAGCTCCCAGTGTAATCTGTTTGGGCTTATTCAGTGGCTGAGGTGTTTTCTGGCTATTTCTGACAATATGCAGACAGACGTCAGTGACACAATCCACTTATACAAACTCCACCATCCAGATCACGTTATTGTAGGCTTGAAATAGCACTGTGGCAGCTCATTTGTTAAGATCACATTTTCTCCACTCTCTCTCACACACACATAATCCTAACTTCCAAAAAAGTGAAACATTCTCAAGCGTCCATATTTCATCTATGTAATATATCTCAAAATCATTCTCAAGACTGTTAAATTCATCCTCCTTTTATCCATCAAGCCTACATGGAAAAACCAAAGTAGTGCCTTTTCTAAAGTCTCTTCTAGATCTTGCTCTCTATGTCAAATGTTAGGTGGATCAGTTTAAATGAAGAAGAAGAAGAAGAAGAGGAGGAAGTTGAGCTCTGTATATGGGCACATTAATGGAACTGAAGGACTCATCAGTGTAGGGAAGGCATACATGCCAATAAACATGTGGATCAAATCAGTCACTATAGATCAAGTGGACATAGAGCATTCTGATAAACAACATGCAATACGAAAACAATAAGTAGTGAATACAACACATGGGTTTTATTTGCAAAGCCAAGGCATCAGAGTTCAGACAGAGCTGTGATGTCATTCATGCTCCATTTCCACAGGTCTTGGGGGTGTTCATACATGTGTGTTTGTGTGTGAGAGAGCACTCAGGCTTGTACATTGCAGCCAAGGAGTAGGAGGTAAGAGGCAGAGTCACTGCAAGTTAAACTTCACAAATCTAAAGTTCAACCTCACAATACGTGACAAAGCAAAATTAAACTCTTGCTTCAGCCCCCTTCAAACCAATGATCAGCACTCTCGCTTCATCATTCCATCATGGAGTGTAATTATTACCATCAGTCTTGATGTGCTCGCTTTGAGTTCAAACCCAAACCCCCATCAAGTTCTGAACTTTAAAACCATCTGACAAACGTCTGAGCTTTCTCAATCAGGTGACCTCATCAGGAATGACATCAGTAAAAGACTATGAGGTAAGAGTCAATAAGGTGACATCCTCCATCTAGATTTATCCAGCTGCAAAACTAGGATTGCTCAGGGCATTTTAATTAAACACATAAAATATTCCTGATTTTTGTCAGGAGGAAAGAAAAAGGATAATACAAGAAAAAAAATTATGTACTAGGCCTAGATAGTATATACAATTGGACTCCAAATGTTATTTTTTCAGTTTCAATTTCTTCTGTGCTCTTGGAAATGATTAGAGCTTATTTTGAAAAAAAAAATCATGTTAAATCAGGTCACCCTTAAACTTAAGGGTTCCCCTTGTGCCATATGGTTCTGTTTTAACACCAGGGATAGGTTTCCTGATAACGTTGCCCTTTAGGGTTAAAGAGGAAGTTGAGAGACAGTCTGAAGCAACAAATGTTGTTTCTGTACATGGTTTTCCCAAACTCACTTGTCAGAAAGAGTC